>NW_021822911.1:12927274-13228524 GCF_901001165.1 Salmo trutta | reverse complement strand
GGCAGGTTGAATAAAGAGAAGCTAGTGATGTGGGGGTTCTCTCATAACCCTCAGTCCCCAGGTGGGTAGATGGCAGGTTGAATAAAGAGAAGCTAGTGATGTGGGGGTTCTCTCATAACCCTCAGTCCCCAGGTGGGTAGATGGCAGGTTGAATAAAGAGAAGCTAGTGATGTGGGGGTTCTCTCATAACCCTCAGTCCCCAGGTGGGTAGATGGCAGGTTGAATAAAGAGAAGCTAGTGATGTGGGGGTTCTCTCATAACCCTCAGTCCCCAGGTGGGTAGATGGCAGGTTGAATAAAGAGAAGCTAGTGATGTGGGGGTTCTCTCATAACCCTCAGTCCCCAGGTGGGTAGATGGCAGGTTGAATAAAGAGAAGCTAGTGATGTGGGGGTTCTCTCATAACCCTCAGTCCCCAGGTGGGTAGATGGCAGGTTGAATAAAGAGAAGCTAGTGATGTGGGGGTTCTCCCATAACCCTCAGTCCCCAGGTGGGTAGATGGCAGGTTGAATAAAGAGAAGCTAGTGATGTGGGGGTTCTCCCATAACCCTCAGTCCCCAGGTGGGTAGATGGCAGGTTGAATAAAGAGAAGCTAGTGATGTGGGGGTTCTCCCATAACCCTCAGTCCCCAGGTGGGGAGATGGCAGGTTGAATAAAGAGAAGCTAGTGATGTGGGGGTTCTCTCATAACCCTCAGTCCCCAGGTGGGTAGATGGCAGGTTGAATAAAGAGAAGCTAGTGATGTGGGGTTTTTCTCATAACCCTCAGTCCCCAGGTGGGTAGATGGCAGGTTGAATAAAGAGAAGCTAGTGATGTGGGGGTTCTCCCATAACCCTCAGTCCCCAGGTGGGTAGATGGCAGGTTGAATAAAGAGAAGCTAGTGATGTGGGGTTTTTCTCATAACCCTCAGTCCCCAGGTGGGTAGATGGCAGGTTGAATAAAGAGAAGCTAGTGATGTGGGGGTTCTCTCATAACCCTCAGTCCCCAGGTGGGTAGATGGCAGGTTGAATAAAGAGAAGCTAGTGATGTGGTGGTTCTCTCATAACCCTCAGTCCCCAGGTGGGTAGATGGCAGGTTGAATAAAGAGAAGCTAGTGATGTGGGGGTTCTCTCATAACCCTCAGTCCCCAGGTGGGTAGATGGCAGGTTGAATAAAGAGAAGCTAGTGATGTGGGGGTTCTCTCATAACCCTCAGTCCCCAGGTGGGTAGATGGCAGGTTGAATAAAGAGAAGCTAGTGATGTGGGGGTTCTCTCATAACCCTCAGTCCCCAGGTGGGTAGATGGCAGGTTGAATAAAGAGAAGCTAGTGATGTGGGGGTTCTCTCATAACCCTCAGTCCCCAGGTGGGTAGATGGCAGGTTGAATAAAGAGAAGCTATTGATGTGGGGGTTCTCTCATAACCCTCAGTCCCCAGGTGGGTAGATGGCAGGTTGAATAAAGAGAAGCTAGTGATGTGGGGTTTTTCTCATAACCCTCAGTCCCCAGGTGGGTAGATGGCAGGTTGAATAAAGAGAAGCTAGTGATGTGGGGGTTCTCCCATAACCCTCAGTCCCCAGGTGGGTAGATGGCAGGTTGAATAAAGAGAAGCTAGTGATGTGGGGGTTCTCTCATAACCCTCAGTCCCCAGGTGGGTAGATGGCAGGTTGAATAAAGAGAAGCTAGTGATGTGGTGGTTCTCTCATAACCCTCAGTCCCCAGGTGGGTAGATGGCAGGTTGAATAAAGAGAAGCTAGTGATGTGGGGGTTCTCTCATAACCCTCAGTCCCCAGGTGGGTAGATGGCAGGTTGAATAAAGAGAAGCTAGTGATGTGGGGGTTCTCTCATAACCCTCAGTCCCCAGGTGGGTAGATGGCAGGTTGAATAAAGAGAAGCTAGTGATGTGGGGGTTCTCTCATAACCCTCAGTCCCCAGGTGGGTAGATGGCAGGTTGAATAAAGAGAAGCTAGTGATGTGGGGGTTCTCTCATAACCCTCAGTCCCCAGGTGGGTAGATGGCAGGTTGAATAAAGAGAAGCTATTGATGTGGGGGTTCTCTCATAACCCTCAGTCCCCAGGTGGGTAGATGGCAGGTTGAATAAAGAGAAGCTAGTGATGTGGGGGTTCTCCCATAACCCTCAGTCCCCAGGTGGGTAGATGGCAGGTTGAATAAAGAGAAGCTAGTGATGTGGGGGTTCTCTCATAACCCTCAGTCCCCAGGTGGGTAGATGGCAGGTTGAATAAAGAGAAGCTAGTGATGTGGGGGTTCTCTCATAACCCTCAGTCCCCAGGTGGGTAGATGGCAGGTTGAATAAAGAGAAGCTAGTGATGTGGGGGTTCTCTCATAACCCTCAGTCCCCAGGTGGGTAGATGGCAGGTTGAATGAAGAGAAGCTAGTGATGTGGGGGTTCTCTCATAACCCTCAGTCCCCAGGTGGGTACATGGTAGGTTGAATAAAGAGAAGCTAGTGATGTGGGGGTTCTCTCATAACCCTCAGTCCCCAGGTGGGTAGATGGCAGGTTGAATAAAGAGAAGCTAGTGATGTGGGGGTTCTCTCATAACCCTCAGTCCCCAGGTGGGTAGATGGCAGGTTGAATAAAGAGAAGCTAGTGATGTGGGGGTTCTCTCATAACCCTCAGTCCCCAGGTGGGTAGATGGCAGGTTGAATAAAGAGAAGCTAGTGATGTGGGGGTTCTCTCATGACCCTCAGTCCCCAGGTGGGTAGATGGCAGGTTGAATAAAGAGAAAGTTAGTTCAGTTTGATCTTATTAAAGACAACTGTATCATTTTTTTATTCATTTTGACATATTGTTTGGGACCACTTTTTTTGCTCTGTTTGAAGGCTGTCAGCTTCTTCTCAGGAGGAGAATCACTTAGTCTTTCAACTAATTTTCAAATGATAGGATGCCTATTTAAAAACACTTTTTCAACATTTCAAGATTGCAGTTAGTTCAGTTTGATCTTATTAAAGACAGCTGTATCATTTTTTTATTCATTTTGACATATTGTTTGGGACCAGTTTTTTTGCTCTGTTTGAAGGCTGTCAGCTTCTTTTCAGGAGGAGAATCACTTAGCCTTTCAACAAATTTTCAAAGGATAGGATGCCTATTTTAAAACACTTTCTCTACATTTCAAGATAGCAGTTAGTTAATTTTGAGCATATCAAAGACAGCTGCAACTTTATTTTATTAATTTTCACAATGTTTTTTTTTTTATCCAAAATTTATCCACAGTCTCTGTCATTGAACTATGTTGAGCCGTGTGCCTGGTGATTGAACAGGTTACCAGGTGTGTTTTTGAATATAGTTCTTAATGGCTTCAGTGGTGTGCTGGGGTCCATTGCTTGCTAAGGGGGAACCTCCCACCCGGGTTCTATAGAATAGAACAGTGAGGTTAACTTTGCATTGGGACTTTATTTGATATTTTATAAACAATACAAAACATACACACAACAACATCATACAAACATTAACTACATCACACCTGTCCAGACCCACTAGAACACTCCTCCATCTCCATTAACTACATCACACCTGCCCAGACCCACTAGAACACACCTCCATCTCCATTAACTACATCACACCTGTCCAGACCCACTAGAACACACCTCCATCTCCATTAACTACATCATACCTGTCCACTAGAACACACCTCCATCTCCATTACCTACATCACACCTGCCCAGACCCACTAGAACACACCTCCATCTCCATTAACTACATCACACCTGCCCAGACCCACTAGAACACACCTCCATCTCCATTAACTACATCACACCTGTCCAGACCCACTAGAACACACCTCCATCTCCATTAACTACATCACACCTGTCCAGACCCACTAGAACACACCTCCATCTCCATTAACTACATCACACCTGTCCACTAGAACACACCTCCATCTCCATTAACTACATCACACCTGCCCAGACCCACTAGAACACACCTCCATCTCCATTAACTACATCACACCTGTCCACTAGAACACACCTCCATCTCCATTAACTACATCACACCTGTCCAGGCCCACTAGAACACACCTCCATCTCCATTAACTACATCACACCTGCCCAGACCCACTAGAACACACCTCCATCTCCATTAACTACATCACACCTGCCCAGACCCACTAGAACACACCTCCATCTCCATTAACTACATCACACCTGCCCAGACCCACTAGAACACACCTCCATCTCCATTAACTACATCACACCTGTCCAGACCCACTAGAACACACCTCCATCTCCATTAACTACATCACACCTGCCCAGACCCACTAGAACACACCTCCATCTCCATTAACTACATCACACCTGCCCAGACCCACTAGAACACACCTCCATCTCCATTAACTACATCACACCTGTCCAGACCCACTAGAACACACCTCCATCTCCATTAACTACATCACACCTGCCCAGACCCACTAGAACACACCTCCATCTCCATTAACTACATCACACCTGCCCAGACCCACTAGAACACACCTCCATCTCCATTAACTACATCACACCTGTCCAGTAGAACACACCTCCATCTCCATTAACTACATCACACCTGCCCAGACCCACTAGAACACACCTCCATCTCCATTAACTACATCACACCTGTCCAGACCCACTAGAACACACCTCCATCTCCATTAACTACATCACACCTGCCCAGACCCACTAGAACACACCTCCATCTCCATTAACTACATCACACCTGCCCAGACCCACTAGAACACACCTCCATCTCCATTAACTACATTACACCTGTCCACTAGAACACACCTCCATCTCCATTAACTACATCACACCTGCCCAGACCCACTAGAACACACCTCCATCTCCATTAACTACATCACACCTGCCCAGACCCACTAGAACACACCTCCATCTCCATTAACTACATCACACCTGTCCAGACCCACTAGAACACACCTCCATCTCCATTAACTACATCACACCTGCCCAGACCCACTAGAACACACCTCCATCTCCATTAACTACATCACACCTGCCCAGACCCACTAGAACACACCTCCATCTCCACTAACTACATCACACCTGTCCACTAGAACACACCTCCATCTCCATTAACTACATCACACCTGCCGAGACCCACTAGAACACACCTCCATCTCCATTAACTACATCACACCTGCCCAGACCCACTAGAACACACCTCCATCTCCATTAACTACATCACACCTGTCCAGACCCACTAGAACACACCTCCATCTCCATTAACTACATCACACCTGCCCAGACCCACTAGAACACACCTCCATCTCCATTAACTACATCACACCTGCCCAGACCCACTAGAACACACCTCCATCTCCATTAACTACATCACACCTGTCCAGACCCACTAGAACACACCTCCATCTCCATTAACTACATCACACCTGCCCAGACCCACTAGAACACACCTCCATCTCCATTAACTACATCACACCTGCCCAGACCCACTAGAACACACCTCCATCTCCATTAACTACATCACACCTGTCCAGACCCACTAGAACACACCTCCATCTCCATTAACTACATCACACCTGCCCAGACCCACTAGAACACACCTCCATCTCCATTAACTACATCACACCTGCCCAGACCCACTAGAACACACCTCCATCTCCATTAACTACATCACACCTGCCCAGACCCACTAGAACACACCTCCATCTCCATTAACTACATCACACCTGTCCACTAGAACACACCTCCATCTCCATTAACTACATCACACCTGTCCAGACCCACTAGAACACACCTCCATCTCCATTAACTACATCACACCTGTCCAGTAGAACACACCTCCATCTCCATTAACTACATCACACCTGCCCAGACCCACTAGAACACACCTCCATCTCCATTAACTACATCACACCTGCCCAGACCCACTAGAACACACCTCCATCTCCATTAACTACATCACACCTGTCCAGACCCACTAGAACACACCTCCATCTCCATTAACTACATCACACCTGCCCAGACCCACTAGAACACACCCCCATCTCCATTAACTACATCACACCTGTCCAGACCCACTAGAACACACCTCCATCTCCACCACATGGCCTCAAACTGAACCATTTTATTTCTCACCGTCACCCAGCACATTTTTAAATAATAAAGCATTATACCTTTCTATTGAATTAACAATAGAGGATCGGTTGATTTCCAGGTTTTAATTAAGTATAATATTTAAGATGATTGACGAGAAAAGTATCGTCCAACTCTGGGGGTATCTCACTGCACCCTCAAATGTCCTGAAATATGCAGACAGACGGATTAAAAGTAAATTTACATTATAATCCTGTACTTCTGACAGCCAACTTTCTAACTCCTCCCATAACTTTATGACATCATAACATTCCCAGAAGGATTATTGAGTCATTGTTAGTTTTACACTGAAGACATGACTCTGCCGTTGTGCAGTAGAATTAGGGGATTTTGTCTCTTGTATAATAAGGGACTATCATTTGTCCCAACATCACAGGCCACAGACTTTGTTATAGTTAAAGACTTCCAAAAGTGTTTCCGCAGTTTAAGATCAACTGAGTTTTTTTAATGGGGGTTCTCCCTGTGCACCTGCCAATGTAAATCTATTGAACGAGACAAGTTACCAGACAGGACATATTGCTAATGCTCTTCCTATTGATAACCTGAATGACAATTAACTTGTGGGTGGTGGTGGTGATGACGGCCTATTTGATGACGTCGTCCATCGGGATTCTCCAAAAAAGAAGATGCTCTGGATTGATCACTGGAGTCAGATGTGAAGGAGGAGGTTGACCATCAGGAGTCAGATGTGAAGGAGGAGGTTGATCATCAGGAGTCAGATGTGAAGGAGGAGGTTAATCATCAGGAGTCAGATGTGAAGGAGGAGGTTGATCATCAGGAGTCAGATGTGAAGGAGGAGGTTGACCATCAGGAGTCAGATGTGAAGGAGGAGGTTGATGATCAGGAGTCAGATGTGAAGGAGGAGGTTGATCATCAGGAGTCAGATGTGAAGGAGGAGGTTGATCATCAGGAGTCAGATGTGAAGGAGGAGGTTGATCATCAGGAGTCAGATGTGAAGGAGGAGGTTGATCATCAGGAGTCAGATGTGAAGGAGGAGGTTGATCATCAGGAGTCAGATGTGAAGGAGGAGGTTGACCATCAGGAGTCAGATGTGAAGGAGTAGGTTGACCATCAGGAGTCAGATGTGAAGGAGGAGGTTAATCATCAGGAGTCAGATGTGAAGGAGGAGGTTGATCATCAGGAGTCAGATGTGAAGGAGGAGGTTGACCATCAGGAGTCAGATGTGAAGGAGGAGGTTGATCATCAGGAGTCAGATGTGAAGGAGGAGGTTGATCATCAGGAGTCATATTTGAAGGAGGAGGTTGACCATCAGGAGTTAGATGTGAAGGAGTAGGTTGATCATCAGGAGTCAGATGTGAAGGAGTAGGTTGACCATCAGGAGTCAGATGTGAAGGAGGAGGTTAATCATCAGGAGTCAGATGTGAAGGAGGAGGTTGATCATCAGGAGTCAGATGTGAAGGAGGAGGTTGACCATCAGGAGTCAGATGTGAAGGAGTAGGTTGATCATCAGGAGTCAGATGTGAAGGAGGAGGTTAATCATCAGGAGTCAGATGTGAAGGAGGAGGTTGATCATCAGGAGTCAGATGTGAAGGAGGAGGTTGATCATCAGGAGTCAGGTGTGAAGGAGGAGGTTGATCATCAGGAGTCAGATGTGAAGGAGGAGGATGATCATCAGAAGTCAGATGTGAAGGAGGAGGTTGATCATCAGTGAACCTCTAGGATTGTGGCTGGGCTGGCGTTTACACTGAGGATCACATTTTATTTACAGACAAAGATTATTTTACATGGATTTAATTAAATAATACTATTATATTGAGACATACAAAGACAGTAATGTGTTGATTGATTAGTGCGAATATTATTTTTTTTTACTGTGGCTCATTTAAGGTAGTTTCTTTAAGTATAACTAAATCTATATAAATAGCCAGCTACTGTAGGTCTATACTGCTCCTACATGGTGTTACAATACATCATGTAGATGTATATAATGAACAGACTAGGTCTATACTGCTCCTACATGGTGTAACAATACATAATGTAGATGTATATAATGAACAGACTAGGTCTATACTGCTCCTACATGGTGTAACAATACATCATGTAGATGTATATAATGAACAGACTAGGTCTATACTGCTCCTACATGGTGTAACAATACATCATGTAGATGTATATAATGAACAGACTAGGTCTATACTGCTCCTACATGGTGTAACAATACATCA
This sequence comes from Salmo trutta, assembly GCF_901001165.1. NCBI lineage: Eukaryota > Metazoa > Chordata > Actinopteri > Salmoniformes > Salmonidae > Salmo > Salmo trutta. Next base: position 13,220,243 of record NW_021822911.1, on the reverse strand, counting down.
TGTAGATGTACAAAATGAACAGACTAGGTCTATACTGCTCCTACATGGTGTAACAATACATCATGTAGATGTATATAATGAACAGACTAGGTCTATACTGCTCCTACATGGTGTAACAATACATCATGTAGATGTATATAATGAACAGACTAGGTCTATACTGCTCCTACATGGTGTAACAATACATCATGTAGATGTATATAATGAACAGACTAGGTCTATACTGCTCCTACATGGTGTAACAATACATCATGTAGATGTATATAATGAACAGACTAGGTCTATACTGCTGCTACATGGTGTAACAATACATCATGTAGATGTATATAATGAACAGACTAGGTCTATACTGCTCCTACATGGTGTAACAATACATCATGTAGATGTATATAATGAACAGACTAGGTCTATACTGCTCCTACATGGTGTAACAATACATCATGTAGATGTATATAATGAACAGACTAGGTCTATACTGCTCCTACATGGTGTAACAATACATCATGTAGATGTATATAATGAACAGACTAGGTCTATACTGCTCCTACATGGTGTAACAATACATCATGTAGATGTATATAATGAACAGACTAGGTCTATACTGCTCCTACATGGTGTAACAATACATCATGTAGATGTATATAATGAACAGACTAGGTCTATACTGCTCCTACATGGTGTAACAATACATCATGTAGATGTATATAATGAACAGACTAGGACTATACTGCTGCTACATGGTGTAACAATACATCATGTAGATGTATATAATGAACAGACTAGGTCTATACTGCTGCTACATGGTGTAACAATACATCATGTAGATGTATATAATGAACAAACTAGGTCTATACTGCTCCTACATGGTGTAACAATACATCATGTAGATGTATATAATGAACAGACTAGGTCTATACTGCTCCTACATGGTGTAACAATACATCATGTAGATGTATATAATGAACAGACTAGGTCTATACTGCTCCTACATGGTGTAACAATACATCATGTAGATGTATATAATGAACAGACTAGGTCTATACTGCTCCTACATGGTGTAACAATACATCATGTAGATGTATATAATGAACAGACTAGGTCTATACTGCTGCTACATGGTGTAACAATACATCATGTAGATGTATATAATGAACAGACTAGGTCTATACTGCTCCTACATGGTGTAACAATACATCATGTAGATGTATATAATGAACAGACTAGGTCTATACTGCTGCTACATGGTGTAACAATACAGTGCATTCAGAAAGTATTCAGACCCCTTCACTTTTTCCACATTTTGTTACGTCTAAAATGGATTAAATCAATCTACACACAATACCCCATAATGACATCACAATACCCCATGATGACATCACAATACTGTCACGCCCTGACCAGGTGAACTCGGGTATTTTGGTCAGGGTGTGTCATGTTGGGTATTTTTCCTTGGTTTGTTTTCTATGTTTGCATTATAGCCTTGTGTTAGCTCTATGTGGTTTATTTCTATGTTGGGTTCTGTCGATTCCCAATCAGAGACAGCTGTCGCTAGTTCTATTCTTCAAAGTATTCACAATTTGCCTTGATGACAGCTTTGCACACACTTGGCATAGTTGTGTTGTCTTCACTATTATTCTACAACATAGACAATAGTTAAAATAAAGAAAAAACATTGAATTTGTAGGTGTGTCCAAACAATTGACCGGTACTGAATATGCATTGTGGAGGAGAACTGATCCTAGATCTGTACAAAGGCATAACATCTACAGCAGGAACAACTGTCTGTGTTAAAAGGCCCAGCTGGATTGAATTGAGCTATTTAAAATGACATATTTGAATGTCAAATGATTTGTTCTGTTTGTCAATACAAGACAGGGTCTGTGGAGGCTTGGCCTATTAGTGGTAGATTTGGGGGATAATTTGAGTTGGAAAAGTGATAGATTTTTGGAGGGACCCTTGTCACTACAGCCAATCAGCGAGCAGCTTCCCTTCCCCCACACCGTAGGCAGTTCTGTTACTCACAACACTTCCCCTGCTTTCCTCAACAATGGAAAAGCCCACTGAACTAAAGCCTTGCCATTTCAGATCTTTTTTAAAAGATTGGGGGATTTTTTACAATTAGGAAATAATTTTTCATGTTTTACTCATACCTCAGCCAGCATTGTGAATGGTTAGGAAATAATATGTCATGTTTTACTCGTACCTCAGCCAGCATTGTGAATGGTTAGGAAATAATATGTCATGTTTTACTAGTACCTCAGCCAGCATTGTGAATGGTTAGGAAATAATAGGTAATGTTTTACTCGTACCTCAGCCAGCATTGTGAATGGTTAGGAAATAATATGTCATGTTTTACTAGTACCTCAGCCAGCATTGTGAATGGTTAGGAAATAATATGTCATGTTTTACTCGTACCTCAGCCAGCATTGTGAATGGTTAGGAAATAATATGTCATGTTTTACTAGTACCTCAGCCAGCATTGTGAATGGTTAGGAAATAATATGTCATGTTTTACTCGTACCTCAGCCAGCATTGTGAATGGTTAGGAAATAATATGTCATGTTTTACTCGTACCTCAGCCAGCATTGTGAATGGTTAGGAAATAATGTGTCATGTTTTACTCGTACCTCAGCCAGCATTGTGAATGGTTAGGAAATAATATGTCATGTTTTACTCGTACCTCAGCCAGCATTGTGAATGGTTAGGAAATAATATGTCATGTTTTACTCGTACCTCAGCCAGCATTGTGAATGGTTAGGAAATAATGTGTCATGTTTTACTCGTACCTCAGCCAGCATTGTGAATGGTTAGGAAATAATATGTCATGTTTTACTCGTACCTCAGCCGGCATTGTGAATGGTTAGGAAATAATATGTCATGTTTTACTCGAACCTCAGCCAGCATTGTGAATAGTTAGGAAATAATATGTCATGTTTTACTCGTACCTCAGCCAGCATTGTGAATGGTGTCTGAGGCTTTGACATACTAGACCATGGCAGAAAATCTAATACTTAGTGGTTTTTAGTCATGCGTGAAAGGTCTGGGGTGGTTCTGTGGTTCTGGCCATGCTGGCAGGGTCTGAATCAAACCCAATGACCACCTGGTACACTGGCAGGGTCTGAATCAAACCCAATGTCCACCTGGTACACTGGCAGGGTCTGAATCAAACCCAATGTCCACCTGGCACACTGACAGGGTCTGAATCAAACCCAATGTCCACCTGGTACACTGACAGGGTCTGTATCAAACCCAATATCCACCTGGTACACTGGCAGGGTCTGAATCAAACCCAATGTCCACCTGGCACACTGACAGGGTCTGAATCAAACCCAATGTCCACCTGGCAGGGTCTGAATCAAACCCAATGTCCTCCTGGTACACTGACAGGGTCTGAATCAAACCCAATGTCCACCTGGCACACTGACAGGGTCTGAATCAAACCCAATGTCCACCTGGTACACTGGCAGGGTCTGAATCAAACCCAATGTCCACCTGGTACACTGACAGGGTCTGAATCAAACCCAATGTCCACCTGGTACACTGGCAGGGTCTGAATCAAACCCAATGTCCACCTGGTACACTGTCAGGGTCTGAATCAAACCCAATGTCCACCTGGCACACTCTGGCCTAAACTTTGCTGTCTCTTTTCATGAAACATGGATGCCAAATTAAAGTGCTTGGAAACCAAACAACTCTTCAGGCAGGTTACTCATGTGGTCAACTTAACCACCTCTATTAGACGTTACCTCATTGGACCTCATCTCAGTGAGTTTAGGTTGGGGAAACCACGGAGGAGAGGGCTTTGGACCTCATCTCAGTGAGTTTAGGTTGGGGAAACCATGGAGGAGATGGCATTGGACCTCATCTCAGTGAGTTTAGGTTGGGGAAACCATGGAGGAGATGGCATTGGACCTCATCTCAGTGAGTTTAGGTTGGGGAAACCATGGAGGAGAGGGCTTTGGACCTCATCTCAGTGAGTTTAGGTTGGGGAAACCATGGAGGAGATGGCATTGGACCTCATCTCAGTGAGTTTAGGTTGGGGAAACCATGGAGGAGAGGGCTTTGGACCTCATCTCAGTGAGTTTAGGTCGGGGAAACCATGGAGGAGAGGGCTTTGGACCTCATCTCAGTGAGTTTAGGTTGGGGAAACCACGGAGGAGATGGCTTTGGACCTAGTACATGACATTGGGGAGGAGGGAGCAGCTGTAACACAGTACCTGATCTAGTTCATGACATTGAGGAGGAGAGAGCAGCTGTAACACAGTACCTGGTCTAGTTCATGACATTGAGGAGGAGAGAGCAGCTGTAACACAGTACCTGGTCTAGTTCATGACATTGAGGAGGAGAGAGCAGCTGTAACACAGTACCTGGTCTAGTTCATGACATTGAGGAGGAGAGAGCAGCTGTAACACAGTACCTGGTCTAGTTCATGACATTGAGACAAGGGGGATACTAAGAGGGACCAAGAGTCTGTTGATTGGTCAGTCAATGGGTTCATTTGTTTTATTATATGTTCAAATAAAATCAAGCATATTTCAGACATGGATGCAACACAATGGAAAAAACAAATATTTAGTACATAAACTTAAAAGATTAAAAACAGAAGAATAACAACTGAAAGACTAATGAACATTCTAAGGAAATGCCATTGATTAAAATATTAATTGGATGCAATATCCAACCCAAAATGCAAGCTTGTTTTTTAGGAGGGGCTCTGAAAGACACTATGGGGGTGTCCACTGAAAGTTGACTAGTAACAACAACTGGGACCTAAAAGACACCCACCATGAGACCCACTAAATCTGCCCAAGAAGAGGAAAACAAAAGAAAAACCCACACCAAACTTAAAGACAGGAAGCAAACCAAAAAGGTGGAGCAACTAAAAGTGTTGACTCTCCACATGTATCAAGACAACTGGAGCACTGGGCCAGACACTCTTAAATAGAACCTGGACCAGCTCAGGTGAAACACCTTCCCACTAACGAGATGGACAAGCCAGCACAGGTGTAACACATACTGACTAACGAGGTGACACCAATCAGTGCGTCCTACGTGCTAACGAGCTATACGTGCTAACGAGCTATACGTGCTAACGAGCTATACGTGCAAACGAGCTATATGTGCTAACGAGCTATACCAGCTAACGAGCTAGACGTGCTAACGAGCTAGACGGGCTAACGAGCTAGACGGGCTAACGAGCTAGACGTGCTAACGAGCTAACGAGCTAGACGTGCTAACGAGCTAACGAGCTAGACGTGCTAACGACCAACTTCAAAACATAAATGGGGAAACCAAAGCCTGTAACACCTTCCCCCTTAAGACAACAAATATATCCTATATTTTTGTTGGACAAGTTTGCTCACCACCAACAGAAAACAACTTGCTGTCAACAATTAAAAACAAGAAAAAACAAGTACTTCTAAATAATAATATACAATCATAATTTTTTTCTCCTTTTTCTTTCTATAGAATCCTAAAACCCACTAGTTTCTAGAACTCCCTTCCCTTGGAACGAGCCCAAACAAAACTCAAATCAAATTGTATTAGTCATGTCTGATTTCAAGAGCAAACTCCTGCAATATCTCGATAGGCATGTTGTTGGATCGGGGCCCAGTCCCCAATGTCATGCTCTAGTACATTTGGGTTGGCACATCAGAATGATCCCTGATATTCTAAAAGCAGGGCAACAATGTCAATATAATTGTACCCAAAAATGGTCAGTTGGTTGCATAAATAATTATGATTACTAAATGTTACATGAATTGTAAATATGAAATATCAAAACCAAATATACCCCCCTTTGTTAATATGTATTGGTAATAATTAACTTAATGGTGAGGCATGGAATAATAATACGTATCTTTTGTCAGGCTGAATGTTTGAAATATGAGGTGATTTGAGTCATGCTTCTTCAGTAGTAGAATAAAGACAATTAGCATTTGAATGTTGTCAATAAATGCTGGAGTGATGTAGGATTGTTAATAAAATTGATTATAGACCAATTTATTATACTGCGTCCATGTGTATAGGCTGCAAGTACGTTGAAATGAAGCTGTTTTCAAGTCATTGAAAAAACGACCAGAAAAGACCTCTTTTCAACTTTCACTTTCAACTACAACCGAAAATATATTGGACATCGGGCATAGTCTTATTTTCAACGTCTTTTCAATGACATTTTGCTAAATGAGAATAGTGCAATGTCAAAACACAGTTTTAACGTGTCCAAATCAATAACCAATAAGCAGAAACAGTTGGCGATATATTGAAAACCTAAACATTTTGAAGTGTTGTGTTTTGATTCAAGTTTTATTAAATCTCATAAATAGTACTCTCATAAATAGTAACTCTCTCAATTCAGAGCCTGGATTTTCCCCCTGAGGCTAATATCCATATCATGTTGAAATCAATAGAACAGGGGACAAACGTTCAGGGTTCTACATTGTGACATCATTAAAATACTCCTACTACAATGTTAAAACATTCTACATTGTGACATTATTTCATTGATATCATGAAACAACTCCTTCATGTATACATTTTCTGATATTTGATCAGAGATCTTTTATCAGATTATCAATGGTCACAGCTATCAGATTTCTCTCCTGTGTGTGATCTCTGGTGCAACGTCAGATTTCCAGAATGAACAAAACTCTTCCCACATTGATTACAGCTATAAGGTTTCTCTCCTGTGTGTGTTCTCTGGTGTACTGTCAGATCACTAGATTGAACAAAACACTTCCCACATTGAGTACAGCTAAAAGGTTTCTCTCCTGTGTGTGTTCTCTGGTGTCTCTTCAGATGGCTAGATTGAACAAAACTCTTCCCACACTGATCACAGCTAAAAGGTTTCTCTCCTGTGTGTGTTCTCTGGTGTGATATCAGGTTGCTTTGCTGAGTAAAACTTTTCCCACATTGATTACAGCTATAAGGTTTCTCTCCTGTGTGTGTTCTCTGGTGTATAGTCAGACTGCTAGATGTAACAAAACTCTTCCCACATTGATCACAGCTATAAGGTTTCTCTCCTGTGTGTGTTCTCTGGTGTACTGTCAGATCACTAGACTGAACAAAACTCTTCCCACATTGATCACAGCCAAAAGGCTTCTCTCCTGTGTGTGTTTTCTGGTGTATCTTCAGATGGCTAGATTGAACAAAACTCTTCCCACACTGATCACAGCTAAAAGGTTTCTCTCCTGTGTGTATTCTCTGGTGTACAATAAGATGGCTAGATGTATCAAAACTCGTCCCACATTGAGTACAGATATAAAGTTTCTCTCCTGTGTGTGTTCTCTGGTGTCTCTTCAGACAGCTAGAACTACCAAAACTCTTCCCACATTCATCACAGGTACAATGTTTCTCTCCTGTGTATGTTCTCCGGTGTGTTATCAAGCTGGATGAATAAGTAAAACTCTTCCCACATTCATCACAGCTATACGATTTCTCTCCTGTGTGGATTGTCTGATGAATTGTAATGCCTGCTGAGGAGGTGAATCTCTTCCCACAGTCAGAGCAGCAGTGAGTTCTCTTCCCTGTGGATCTCTGCAGGTTTTTCTTGAGGTGTTCTGATCTGGAGAGACTCTTCTCTGCCTTGTCAGCATCATGAGGTTGTTGAGGCTCCCCAGAGGACCCATGGTAGTCCCGTCTCTCTCCTGTGTGAACAACAAAGTCAGATGGTTATAGGCCCACAACAGCGGAAATCCACTGTAAAAGGTGATGCCAACAGCGTAGGCATGATGTTGTACAACAATTGTCGTCTGTAATGAAAGTTAAAATTATTTGACTTAAAATGAGCAAGAAAAGCCATATTTTGTCTTGTTTTCACATTAGTAGAAACATCTAAGATTGTAGACTAGAAATAAGTTATTCATGTTGTTGAAACTCCAAGCACTTTTGGTCTCCAATATAGGCCCCTTTCTGTGTTTGCTAAAATTGCGGCACGAGGGCAAAGCACACACAATTTGGTTGCAGAAACTCCTTCCTGCTAATGAGGAAACCGCTAGTTATGGATGTAGTATATCTGGTAATGAGGAAACCGCTAGTTATGGAAGTAGTATATCTGGTAATGAGGAAACCACTAGTTATGGATGTAGTATATCTGGTAATGAGGAAACCACTAGTTATGGATGGTTTTCATAACAATCGGTAATAGGTATTTTTGGCCACAGATTTAAAAAAAAAAAATTTAATACATATTTTTTAACCAGGCAAGTCAGTTAAGAACACATTCTTATTTTTAATGACGGCCTAGGAACGGTGGGTTAACTGCCTTGTTCAGGGGCAGAACGACAGATTTTTACCTTGTCGGCTTGGGGATTCAATCTTGCAACCTTACGGTTAACTAGTCCAACGCTCTAACCACCTGCTTTACATTGCACTCCAAGAGGAGCCTGCCTGTTACGCGAATGCAGTAAGAAGCAAAGGTAAGTTGCTAGCTAGCATTAAACTTATCTTATATAAAACAATCAATCAATCATAATCACTAGTTAACTACACATGGTTGATGATATTACTAGTTTATCTAGCCTGTCCTGCGTTGCATATAATCGATGTGGTGCGCATTCGCGAAAAAGGACTGTCGTTGCTACAACGTGTACCTAACCATAAAGACATACCAATGTCTTTCTAAAAATCAATACACAAGTATATCTTTTTTAAACCTGCATATTTAGTTAATATTGCCTGCTAACATGAATTTCTTTTAACTAGGGAAAGTATGTCACCTCTGCAACAGAGTCAGGGTATATTTTTTATTTATTTTATTTCACCTTTATTTAACCAGGTAGGCAAGTTGAGAAGTTCTCATTTACAATTGCGACCTGGCCAAGATAAAGCAAAGCAGTTCGACAACATTCAAAAACACAGAGTTACACATGGAGTAAAACAACATACAATCAATGATACAGTAGAAAAAAAATAAGACTATATACAATGTGAGCAAATGATGTGAGATAAGGGAGGTAAAGGCAAAAAAGGCCATGGTGGCAAAGTAAATAAAGTATAGCAAGTAAAACACTGGAATGGTAGATTTGTAATTTGAAGAAAGTTCAAAGTTAAAATATAAATAATATGGTGCAAAGGAGCAAAATAATAAATTAAATAAATAAATAAATACAGTAGGGGAAGAGGTAGTAGTTTGGGCTAAATTATAGATGGGCTATGTACAGGTGCAGTGATCTGGGAGCTGCTCTGATAGCTGGTGCTTAAAGCTAGTGAGGGAGATAAGTGTTTCCAGTTTCAGAGATTTTTGTAGTTCGTTCCAGTCATTGGCAGCAGAGAACTGGAAGGAGAGACGACCAAAGGAGGAGTTGGCTTTAGGGGTGACCAGAGAGATATACCTGCTGGAGCGCGTGCTACAGGTGGGTGCTGCTATGGTGACCAGTGAGCGGAGATAAGGGGGGACTTTACCTAGCAGGGTCTTGTAGATGACCTGGAGCCAATGTGTTTGGCGACGATTATGAAGCGAAGGCCAGCCAACGAGGGCGTACAGGTCACAGTGGTGGGTATTATATGGGGCTTTGGTGACAAAACGGATGGCACTGTGATAGACTGCATCCAGCTTGTTGAGTAGGGTATTGGAGGCTATTTTGTAAATGACATCACCGAAGTCGAGGATTGGTAGGATGGTCAGTTTTACGAGGGTATGTTTGGCAGCATGAGTGAAGGATGCTTTGTTGCGAAATAGGAAGCCAATTCTAGATTTTACTTTGGATTGGCGATGATTGATGTGAGTCTGGAAGGAGAGTTTACAGTCTAACCAGACACCTAGGTATTTGTAGTTGTCCACAAATTCTAAGTCAGAACCGTCCAGAGAAGTGATGCTGGACAGGCGGGCAGGTGCAGGCAGCAATCGGTTGAAGAGCACGCATTTAGTTTTACTTGTGTTTAGGAGCAGTTGGAGACCACGGAAGGAGAGTTGTATGGCATTGAAGCTCGTCTGGAGGGTTGTTAACACAGTGTCCAAAGAAGGGCCAGAAGTATACAGAATGGTGTCGTCTGCGTAGAGGTGGATCAGAGATTCACCAGCAGCAAGAGCGACATCATTGATGTATACAGAGAAAAGAGTTGGAGTATATGCAGCAGTTTGGGCCACCTGGCTCGTTGCGAACTGTGTGAATACTATTTCTTCCTAACAAAGACAGCCAACTTCGCCAAACGGGGTGTCGACTATATAGCCTAGAAACCTGGTTAAACTATCATTATGACATCATGGATGAATTCGAGAATATACTATAAAGCTTAGAAACCTGGTTAAACTATCATTATGACATCATGGATGAATTCTAGAATATACTATATATCCTAGAAACCTGGTTAAACTATCATTATGACATCATGGATGAATTCTAGAATATACTATATAACCTAGAAACCTGGTTAAACTATCATTATGACCTCATGGATAGCCAGTCCTTGTATTCGTAGTGTAGTGAATTCATGGGGTAGCCCTGAGCTGAACTCAAACCTGGGTCCAGCGACTGTCAAGCCAACACCTTATAACTGTTACGCCAAGATGTCTGAACTTCTTGAAGAGGTCTCTAGGTGTTGGGTTACGGTTGCTACAATAGCTTTCTCTATGAATTTGAGAGTGGTTACACTCGTCCTTCCCCCATCCCTCAGCTGTTTACCAAACCAAGCCTCTGGGCAGCCATTTTGTTACTGTTGAATAAACCCACACAACCCAGCAATCTGCAGTTCATACAACAACAAAGCTGTCATTCCACCACTGTTTTGGTAATAAGATGATGTAACTACAGACATATAACTACAGACAGACAGACCTATGGATGCAAGGACTGACCAACCATGATATCAACGTTATAGTTTTAACCATGTTGAGGCTATACAGTGTTGATTTACATTGTTTCTAAACATTGGAGTAAAAAAAAAAGCTTATTTGTGGTTCTGATGGGGAACAACAGTTGAACTAAGCTCATGAGACATGTGTTATATTCTTCAAGAATCAATGGCTATAAATAACTAATATAAAAGTCACAATATGGATGTAGCTATTGCATATTTCCCCTTTAACACCACACATCAGTTCAACAACTGCAGAGTTTGTGCCTCTGTTTTTAAGACAGTACTTACTAGTGTTAATCAGGGAACGGTTTCCCAAAACCATCTTATTGCTAAGTTCATCGTTAGAACCATTGGATTCCTTAAGATGCGTTTGGGAAACCGGGCCCAGATATCCAGTTTCCTCCTCTTCCTTTTTCGATGTAACAATCATCTCCCACTCCTCCTCTTTCACTCCAAAAACTGGATCCTCCTCTTCTTTTACAGTAACATCCTCCTCCTCTTTCACTCTGAAAGCGTCTTCCTCTTCTTTCACTGTAACGTCTTTCTCTTCTTCTTTCACTGTAACAGCCTCACCCTCTACTTGTTTTTGTATTTCAACAGCCTCTTCTTTCTCCATCCAGCAGACCTCTTCTTTAGCAGCAGGAGAGTAGATTAGTGAACTCATGGTCGGGGATGTTAGCTAGCTAAGCTAATGCTAGCTGACTAATAACAACACCGAAAATATGGAATTAAATCGGATAACTAACTAGACGACAGAAGTGGGTTTAAAACACAGTGGCTAATATACACGAAAGCGTCTAAAGAGCTTTATTGGTTCGGCTATTTTGTCTAGCAAGCTACCGAGGTGGCTGAATAACTGTTGCTGCTGTTGAAAGAAGAGTTCTGTCCACTACATTATACGTCACACTAACAACCTCACCTTAAATTCCCAGACCGCCATCTGCTGACTGGAGTGGGTAACGCAGTTGAGTAAAATGTTTATTTAATTTTCAGACAAAAAGTTAAAGGGTAGGAATCAGGGACGTTGCTAGAATATTCATTAACCCCCCCCTAAATAAATTATCATATCAGTCAATATATTTTTTCTGTGATTTATTTTTTTCGTCAACGTCGCATCTTAAACTTCCTATCAGGCCGGCACTAGGACCGGGGGAGGCTGCTGCTGCACTAGTGACTGTTAGACTTTCTTCAGCAAAGATGGAGGAAAGAAATACTAGGAGAGAGGGGTACCCCTACACAGAACTGAACTGGATCAAAGATGGAGGACAGAAATACTAGGAGAGAGGGGTACCCCTACACAGAACTGAACTGGATCAAAGATGGCGGACAGAAACACTAGGAGAGAGGGGTACCCCTACACAGAACTGATCTTGATCAAAGATGGCGGACAGAAATACTAGGAGAGAGGGGTACCTCTACACAGAACTGAACTGGATCTAAGATGGCGGACAGACATACTAGGAGAGAGGGGTACCCCTACACAGAACTGAACTGGATCAAAGATGGAGGACAGAAATACTAGGAGAGAGGGGTACCCCTACACAGAACTGATCTTGATCAAAGATGGCGGACAGAAATACTAGGAGAGAGGGGTACCTCTACACAGAACTGAACTGGATCTAAGATGGCGGACAGACATACTAGGAGAGAGGGGTACCCCTACACAGAACTGAACTGGATCAAAGATGGCGGACAGAAACACTAGGAGAGAGGGGTACCCCTACACAGAACTGAACTGGATCAAAGATGGAGGACAGAAATACTAGGAGAGAGGGGTACCCCTACACAGAACTGAAATGGATCAAAGATGGAGGACAGAAACACTAGGAGAGAGGGGTACCCCTACACAGAACTGAAATGGATCAAAGATGGAGGACAGAAACACTAGGAGAGAGGGGTACCCCTACACAGAACTGAACTGGATCAAAGATGGTGGACAGAAATACTAGGAGAGAGGGGTACCCCTACACAGAACTGAACTGGATCAAAGATGGAGGACAGAAATACTAGGAGAGAGGGTTACCTCTACACAGAACTGAACTGGATCAAAGATGGAGGACAGAAATACTAGGAAAGAGGGGTACCCCTACACAGAACTGAACTGGATCAAAGATGGAGGACAGAAATACTAGGATGGAAGGAAATGTAAGGGATTATAACATCATAACGAATCATGCAGAAACATGTACAGTTGACAGGAATGTTAGTTAATGTAGAGACAAACGATTATGCTTTTTTATCATGAAGTTGATTTACGAAAATCGCGATTTAGCAAACTAGCTGACTAACTAACATTAGCCAGCTAGCTGACTAGCTAACATTAACGAGCTAGCTGACTAGCTAACATTAACCAACTAGCTGACTAGCTAACATTAACCAACTAGCTGACTAACTAACATTAACCAACTAGCTGACTAGCTAACATTAGCCAGCTAGCTGACTAGCTAACATTAACCAGCTAGCTGACTAGCTAACATTAACCAACTAGCTGACTAGCTAACATTAACCAACTAGCTGACTAACTAACATTAACCAGCTAGCTGACTGGCTAACATTAACGAGCTAGCTGACTAGCTAACATTAACCAACTAGCTGACTAGCTAACATTAGCCAGCTAGCTGACTAGCTTTATGGGTGTTGTGACATGAGTATGAAATTGTCATTCTGGTTGTTTTAGGGACTCCTGAAACAACCAGCAAACCAGGCTGTCGTTTTGTGAAACAGTGAATGTATAGAATCTAGTTAGCTGAAGAATTTACTGCAAATTGAATGTACAAGTGTGTAAGCTTGCCTTGCTGATATGTGCCATGCAGATAGATGAAATAACGTAGCTAGCTATGTTCTTGCTTATTGTGCTGTGGATGATTATAATACCTGTATGCCTATGGATGTGTAGCTAGCTTCTCTAGCCGATCTGTGTATGGACCCAAACGTTTGGTATACATATTAGTTCAGAACTTATGAACCTCAGCTATCATAGCCAGTTGTATCAACTTCAAAACAGCCTGAATGACATTAATGAAGCCTATGGATTGAGTAGAATATAATATCATGTTGTGCCAAGGATGCAAGTCATATATACATGTAGTTATTACCATGCATGAGATCCCCACATTGTAGCCTGTACATTTAATATATTCACTGATCATGTACTCTACCTTGGCAAATAAAGGTGCAGTTTAGGTATGAATGTCTGAGATTATTTTTCAGTCATATCCAATACCAGGAGTATCAAATTCCAGTCTTTGAATGACGCTGTGTCTGCATGTATGGATTACAATTATACACTTCAACAGTGTTTACCAATCTTGGTCCTGGGACATCAATGGTTACACATTGTAACTAATAGACTAGAAACAGGATTTAACTAGTTAATTAATATATAAAGAAATATAATGTTAAAAACAGAACACTACACTTCCTATGTATCATGTAAATACTCTAACACTGGTTCATCTCAACATCTGATGCCCTTCATCTGCATTGATCTGATAAACACAGGATAGGTGGAGTATTTCATCAAATTACACTTCATTTCAACCAGTAGAGAATGTGAAACGCTTTATTGAAAAGCTCATTAACCAAGTGTTATAAATACAAGTTCAATCTGTCCTTCAATGCACATCTGTTGTGCATTATAAAAACAGAGGAAGAAAGAGGAGGTGGTGAGAGAGGTGTAAAAGACAGAAAGGGAAAGAGGTAAGCACATAGGAGCAGGGAAGGCAGCACATGATTAATGAATCACAGTGCTACATAAATATTCTCTCAGTTCATCACAATTACATAATAGTGTCTCTCGTCGGCCCAAAGGTTCTTAAAAGCAGGTGAGGTGGCGATGATGGGACTGGGGGTTGGCATCCTCTCACATCAAAACATACCTGCAGACGAGAGACAGATGGAGAGAGAGAGCATGTTTAAGCCTTGTGTTTTTATTTTTTATTCTAACATTGTTAGTCATCAATCAGGAGGTGAAATAAAAAACTGACCTGGGATCATTAACTCTGGGACTAACTACATCTCTATCTGTATTTCAATGTAAAGCATCTCTTTAATAATACTTCCTGTATAATATAAACTGACCTGGGATCATTAACTCTGGGACTACTGCATCTCTATCTGTATTTCAATGTAAAGCATCTCTTTAATAATACTTCCTGTTGACCTGACCAAGTGACCTCTCACCTCTGATCATGCTGTGCCCTCTATGTAGCCAGTTCAGATGCAGGAGGGGTTCGCCGACACAGCTGATATAACCTAGAGGATTTAGGGAGAAGAGGAGAGAGGGATGAAGTGAAGGAGAGAGACTGTTATTGAGAAAATAAGGTAGTTAAAGCGACAGTGTTCAACAGGAATCTGTGTGTGGCCTCACCTGGTGTCCACACCACACTAAGTGGCTGCAGAGACTTTATGCTGAAAAACATGAACGGACACACGAGGACAAACAATACAGCGTAGTTATAGAAATAATGAAGTGTCTTACTATTCTCCATGGTTGGCCCTCTTGCCTATTCTTTGAAGGTGGAAGGAGCCACAGTTATACACCTGAACCTGTTTACTGCACAACACAATCCATCAATCAGATTGATACATGAGTGTGTAGGTGTGGGTTACAGGGTGTCTAATTGTTCTACATTTTTTCAATATGGGTGATTTAAAATAGCCTGTTTTGTTTTTGCACAGACATCACACCCTTACCTACACAGCACCCTCACATGAGAAGTAGAAATCAAAGGGAGAGAAACTGTGAATTGAATAACTGCAGTTGACATAGCTCAGTAAATGGAAGAATACTCTTATTGCAATGTGAATGGCTCTTAAAAGAGCCTTTGGTTGTGCATAGTGTAGTCTAGGGTGTTGCCAGGGAACAGCACCCTCTTTGAAGAAGTAGGAGGTGAAGATCTCCTGCACACGGATTGCCTCTCTTGCTGCGTTGTTGAACCCCATCCTTGAAACATCCTGCAGAGCAGCAGACTCCTCCTCTGGCACACGGCGATGAGCTGCAGATCCCCTCCTGGTCCTCATGTCCATCCTCATGAAGTTACGCAGGACACAGGTAGCCTTCACACACCTGAATTCCTCCAGGAGGCAGTCCTAGATGACCCTGGTCACCCAACCTTGCAGTGCCCTACACGGTAACTGTAGGCAATCGTTTTGAAGGAATCTCCAGTTACAAGGTATCTGTAGGAATATGGAAGACAATGTAATTATTAGACTGTTACATCACCAGGTCATTGGGGATTACTAAAGTATAATATCCCTGATAACAAATCATGATAACATTGGATTGATAAATGTATGAGCACACATATGTGCATGTGTAGCATGTGACAATAACAGGATCATATCAAGGACGGCATCACAAATGAATACATAAATACCACTTGAAGCTTGATGATGAGTTGATCATTTGAATCAGCTGTGCAGTGTGAAGGAAAAAACAAAAATGTGCCCCTCTTTGAGTCCCCAGGACTGAGAACCACTGCTCTTCATTGGGACCTCTTCATATGTAGACTGGCTTTCATAGAGCTCTTTATCTGAGGACAGAAAACCTCACAAGAAACAGACTTCATTATAGTCAAATTACACCACACTGAATATTATGTTACTATTATCTCCGTCCTCACTTCTAGGGACAGGAACTACACAAAAGTACCTGCCCTATCCAGAATAGCCTCCTCTCTCACTGACAGTTGGGGCTGCTATCCTTTCACCCTCCTCCATGGCTGTTAGCTAGCTACCTACAAATGCATTTGGAGTTTGTTTTTTACAGTGATAAATACATCAAGATAGCTAGCTAATATGAAGCTAGGTAGCTGGTGATATTTAATTCACTTAGCTAGCTATCTATCTATACAGTATTTGAAGTTGGCTAGATAGCTAGCTCATTTAGCAGCTCATTTGAGTTAGCCTGCAATGTAGCTAGTTAGCTAATAATACATCGTTTTTTTTTCTTTTTCAAAACCTATTTATTTACTTACTTGAATAGGTTCTACCAGCCATGTGGACAATTGGAAACAGGGCAGCAAAGTTTGTACCAGAGCGTTTTAGAGGATGTTACTATTGAACTATGTACCCATTTAATAACCAGACCTTCATACAAACTTGCTCTGCTGAATTCTTGATGGAGTCACAATGGGCGGCCTAAGAGGCATCTAGTCCATCTGCTGACTGGACGCAGTTCAGTAAAATGTACATTTTATTTTCAGACAACAAGTTAAAGGGTAGGAAGCATGAGTTTTTACTCACCAGTGTAACAACACAGTGTGGTTAAAGACTTAGTAACTGAGCTGTAGTCACGATCTGGTTTCCTATAAGTACAGTTATATTTTTGTGTTATTACATATTTCTTAACTTATTTCTGGATATCTTCTAAACTACCCACAATGCACTATTTCTCTACGTCATATGGAGGATCTACTCTGTGCTACAGAGTTTGTATGCTAGCTCGGTAGCTAGCTCCAGCTTGTCAACATTAGCCACACCTCATGCGTTTCATATACTGTGTGGTTGTGTTATCTAGTTGTCACGTCCTGGCCAGTATAAGGGTTAATTGTCATTTTAGTTTGGTCAGGACGTGGCAGAGGGTATTTGTTTTATGTGGTTCAGGGTGGTGTGTTAGTTAGGAGGGCGTTTGATTTATTTTTTCCAGGTTTTGAGTTATGGTCTATGTTGATGTATTTCTATGTGTAGTCTGGTTGATCTATTTCTATGTTGAGTTAATTGAGGTGGACTTCCAATTGAAGGCAGCTGTGAGGTGTTGCCTTTGATTGGAAGTCCTATATTAGTTGGGTGTATTTGTCTGTTTAATTGTGGGAGATTGTTCTGAGTTTAGCCTTGTGCCTTGCCAGACTGTTTGTTGTTCGGTCTCTTTTTGGTGTTCATTATTGAATTTATTAAAAGTCAAGATGAGCATACACATACCTGCTGCGTTTTGGTCCTCCTTAACCAACGACAACCGTGACACTAGTGGGAACCCATGAGTGCAAACGATTGGTTTAATATGAAGTTATACATTTGAAGTTATTTCTGTTGTAGTTTACATCATAGGGAATAGACTGGTCCTCCATATTACCTCACACCTGACTTTGGCATTCTTTGTAATTCTAATTGGTTTTATGTAATATCTCTAAAAATAGAACAGTGAGGTGTAACTTTGCATTGGGACTTAAAAAATATTTTATTTTATAAACAATACAAAACATACACACACAAACGACATCATATTAACATTAACTACATCACACCTTCCCAGACCCACTAGCACACATCTTCAGCGCACGCATCTCAACACTGACACACCCCCATCTCCAGCTCCTGCATCACTCTCCACCACATGGCCTCAAACTGCACCATTTTATTTCTCACCGTCGCCCAGAACTTTACATTTTTAGATAATAAAGCATTTGACCTTTCTATTGCGTTAACAGTAATATTGTACTTCTGACAGCCAACTTTCTAACTCCTCCCATAACTTTATGACATCATAACATTCCCAGAAGGATCATTGAGTCATTGTTAGTTTTACACTGAAGACATGACTCTGCCGTTGTGCTGTAGAATTAGGGGATTTTGTCTCTTGTATAATAAGGGACTATCATTTGTCCCAACATCACAGGCAACAGACTTTGTTATAGTTAAAGACTTCCAAAAGTGTTTTAATGGGGTTTCTCCCTGTGCACCTGCCAATGTAAATCCATTGAACGAGACAAGTTACCAGACAGGACATATTGCTAATGCTCTTCCTATTGATAACCCGAATGACAATTAACTAGTGGGCGGTGGTGGTGATGACGGCCTATTGGATTACGTCGTCCATCGGGATTCCCCCCAAAAAAGAAGACGCTCTGGATTGATCACTGGAGTCAGATGTGAAGGAGGAGGTTGATCACCAGGAGTCAGATGTGAAGGAGGAGGTTGATCATCAGGAGTCAGATGTGAAGGAGGAGGTTGATCATCAGGAGTCAGATGTGAAGGAGGAGGTTGATCATCAGGAGTCAGATGTGAAGGAGGAGGTTGATCATCAGGAGTCAGATGTGAAGGAGGAGGTTGATCATCAGGAGTCAGATGTGAAGGAGGAGGTTGATCATCAGGAGTCAGATGTGAAGGAGGAGGTTGATCATCAGGAGTCAGATGTGAAGGAGGAGGTTGATCATCAGGAGTCAGATGTGAAGGAGGAGGTTGATCATCAGGAGTCAGATGTGAAGGAGGAGGTTGATCATCAGTGAACCTCTAGGATTGTGGCTGGGCTGGCGTTTACACTTCCAGCTTGGTCATATATTTTGATACATTGAATGTTGATATTGTGAACCTATGTTATATATTTTTCCTCCTGTTTCAGGAAGTGATGTCACTAAGTACTGCCCCTATATATACAGTGCATTTGGAAAGTTTTCAGACCCCTTCACTTTTTCCACATTTTGCTACGTTACAGCCTTATTCTGAAATGGATTAAATCAATATTTTACCCTCAATCTACACACAATACCCCATAATGACATCACAATAGTTCATAATGACATCACAATACCCCAGAATGACATCACAATACCCCATAACAACAAAGCAAAAACAGGTTTTTATAAATGTTTCAAATGTAACAAAAACAACTGAAATATCACATTTACATACAGTACCATTCAAGGGTTTGGACACACCTACTCATTCAAGTGTTTTTATTTGTACTATTTTCTACAATGTAGAATAATAATGAAGACATCAAAACTATGAAATAACACATATGGAATCATGTAGTAAGCAAAAAAGGGTTAAAAAAATCAAAATATATTTTATATTTGAGATATTTTAAAGAAGTCACCCTTTGCCTTGATAACAGCTTTGCACACTCGTGGCATTCTCTCAAAAAGCTTCATGAGGCAGTCACCTGGAATTAATTTCAATTAAATGTTAATTTGTAGAATTTCTTTCCTTCTTAATGCATTTGAGCCAATCAGTTGTGTTGGGACAAGGTATGGGTGGCTCTCATGAGGATTGCCACAGGAAAGGAAGACCCAGAGTTACCTCTGCTGCAGAGGATAAGTTCATTAGAGTTAACTGCACCTCAGATTGCAGTCCAAATAAATGCTTCACAGAGTTCAAGTAACAGAAACATCTCAACATCAACTGTTCAGAGACTGCGTGAATCAGCCCTTCATGGTTGAATTGCTGCATGCAAAAACACTATTTAGAAAAGCTTTGTTATTAAAGAACAAGAAAGACGGCACACTGTTTACAAAAAATGTGTTTTTCTTTCAAAAACAAGGACATTTCTAAGTGACCCCAAACGTTTGAACGGTAGTATACATCTACATGATGTATTGTTACACCATGTAGGAGCAGTATAGACCTAGTCTGTTCATTATATACATCTACATGATGTATTGTTACACCATGTAGCAGCAGTATAGACCTAGTCTGTTCATTATATACATCTACATGATGTATTGTTACACCATGTAGGAGCAGTATAGACCTAGTCTGTTCATTATATACATCTACATGATGTATTGTTACACCATGTAGGAGCAGTATAGACCTAGTCTGTTCATTATATACATCTACATGATGTATTGTTACACCATGTAGGAGCAGTATAGACCTAGTCTGTTCATTATATACATCTACATGATGTATTGTTACACCATGTAGGAGCAGTATAGACCTAGTCTGTTCATTATATACATCTACATGATGTATTGTTACATCATGTAGGAGCAGTATAGACCTAGTCTGTTCATTATATACATCTACATGATGTATTGTTACACCATGTAGGAGCAGTATAGACCTAGTCTGTTCATTATATACATCTACATGATGTATTGTTACACCATGTAGCAGCAGTATAGACCTAGTCTGTTCATTATATACATCTACATGATGTATTGTTACACCATGTAGGAGCAGTATAGACCTAGTCTGTTCATTATATACATCTACATGATGTATTGTTACACCATGTAGGAGCAGTATAGACCTAGTCTGTTCATTATATACATCTACATGATGTATTGTTACACCATGTAGGAGCAGTATAGACCTAGTCTGTTCATTATATACATCTACATGATGTATTGTTACACCATGTAGGAGCAGTATAGACCTAGTCTGTTCATTATATACATCTACATGATGTATTGTTACATCATGTAGGAGCAGTATAGACCTAGTCTGTTCATTATATACATCTACATGATGTATTGTTACACCATGTAGGAGCAGTATAGACCTAGTCTGTTCATTATATACATCTACATGATGTATTGTTACACCATGTAGGAGCAGTATAGACCTAGTCTGTTCATTATATACATCTACATGATGTATTGTTACACCATGTAGGAGCAGTATAGACCTAGTCTGTTCATTATATATATCTACATGATGTATTGTTACACCATGTAGGAGCAGTATAGACCTAGTCTGTTCATTATATACATATACATGATGTATTGTTACACCATGTAGGAGCAGTATAGACCTAGTCTGTTCATTATATACATCTACATGATGTATTGTTACACCATGTTGGATCAGTATAGACCTAGTCTGTTCATTATATACATCTACATGATGTATTGTTACACCATGTAGGAGCAGTATAGACCTAGTCTGTTCATTATATGCATCTACATGATGTATTGTTACACCATGTAGGAGCAGTATAGACCTAGTCTGTTCATTATATACATCTACATGATGTATTGTTACACCATGTAGGAGCAGTATAGACCTAGTCTGTTCATTATATACATCTACATGATGTATCGTTACACCATGTAGGAGCAGTATAGACCTAGTCTGTTCATTATATACATCTACATGATGTATCGTTACACCATGTAGCAGCAGTATAGACCTAGTCTGTTCATTATATACATCTACATGATGTATCGTTACACCATGTAGGAGCAGTATAGACCTAGTCTGTTCATTATATACATCTACATGATGTATCGTTACACCATGTAGGAGCAGTATAGACCTAGTCTGTTCATTATATACATCTACATGATGTATTGTTACACCATGTAGGAGCAGTATAGACCTAGTCTGTTCATTATATACATCTACATGATGTATTGTTACACCATGTAGGAGCAGTATAGACCTAGTCTGTTCATTATATACATCTACATGATGTATTGTTACACCATGTAGGAGCAGTATAGACCTAGTCTGTTCATAATATACATCTACATGATGTATTGTTACACCATGTAGGAGCAGTATAGACCTAGTCTGTTCATCATATACATCTACATGATGTATTGTTACACCATGTAGGATCAGTATAGACCTAGTCTGTTCATTATATACATCTACATGATGTATTGTTACACCATGTAGGAGCAGTATAGACCTAGTCTGTTCATTATATACATCTACATGATGTATTGTTACACCATGTAGGAGCAGTATAGACCTAGTCTGTTCATTATATATATCTACATGATGTATTGTTACACCATGTAGGAGCAGTATAGACCTAGTCTGTTCATTATATACATCTACATGATGTATTGTTACACCATGTAGGAGCAGTATAGACCTAGTCTGTTCATTATATACATCTACATGATGTATTGTTACACCATGTTGGATCAGTATAGACCTAGTCTGTTCATTATATACATCTACATGATGTATTGTTACACCATGTAGGAGCAGTATAGACCTAGTCTGTTCATTATATACATCTACATGATGTATTGTTACACCATGTAGGAGCAGTATAGACCTAGTCTGTTCATTATATACATCTACATGATGTATTGTTACACCATGTAGGAGCAGTAAAGACCTACAGTAACTGGCTACTTATTTATATGTTGTTTGACTGAATGAAACTGCCTTAAATGTGCTGTAGGGAACATTTTTTATTCTCACTAATCAATCACCACATTCCTGTCTTTGTATGTCTCAATATAATAGTATTATTTAATTAAATCCATGTAAAATAATCTTAGTCTGAATATAAAATCTGATCCTCAACTGCGTTTCCCTCCAGTCAGCAGACGGCGATGTGCGTCTTTCAGGCGATGCTGCAGCGTGACGTATAATCTAGTGGACGGTTCTTCATAAACAGCTCGTCAACCACCTCGGTAGCTTGCTAGCCAACATAGCCGAAAGATTCAAGCTATTTATACGCTTTCGGTCTATATTACCTACTGTGTTTTAGACACACTTCTGTCGTATCTACTTGTTAACCTATTTAATTTAATATTACGTTATTTTGTATTAGTCAGCTATAGTAGCTGGCTGGTTAAGTTAGCATTAGCCTAGTCGCTAATGATAGCTAGCTAGCTAACATCCCCGAACATGAGCTCCCTAAACTACTCCCCTCCTGTTAAAGAAGAGGAGGTCTGTTGGACGGAGAAAGAAGCTCTGGGTCTGAACATTGTCGTGAAAGAGGAGAAGGAAGAAGAGGATGTTACAGTAAAACAACAAGTAGAGGGTGAGGCTGTTACAGTGAAAGAAGAAGAGAAAGACGTTTCAGTTAAACAAGAGGAAGAAGAGGATGATGCTGTTTTTGGAGTGAAGAAGGAAGGAGAGATTACTGTCACATTGAAAGATGAAGAGGAGGAGACAGGAGATCTGATTAACACCAGTAAGTACCGCCTTCAATTAGTTTTTAACTGTGGATATTCGGAGTTGGCTCATCAATACCTCTTCAACGGAGGGTCCTGGGATGATGACTGATATGTCTAGAATCAGACGACGTAGAGAACAAGCTACCCCTTGTTTTCTCCATTCCGTTTCCAAAAAGTGACTTAACATATATATTTGAGGAGGGTCTATCTGCTGACCGCAGACTGGGGGGGGTCACGGCATGTAGTGATTTTAATGTAGTGATGTTTTACTACACACCGTGACCCCCAATAGAGCCATGTGAGAGTTGGGTTGGCTACACCAAAGATTATGGATATACTGACAAGATGTCTCTCCGTCCTGACAAGGGGAGTCGTTGTCCACAAAGCTGCACTGTGGGTTGTCTGTCTCCCGCCTATCCTGTCTTTGGATTGGTGGATACATCTTAATATTGTAATCTATTGTTTATATTCTATGAGGGTTGTTGACGTCAACCGCCTGTATTCAATGGAGAGAGATGCTAAGCTACTAGCATGAATATGCATAGCCATCTGGAGACAACTCCTATAGTGTTTTATCAAAGTTGTCGGTATGTCACGTGTCCACGTAATAACTTAATCATTACGAAACTTCTGTTAGATCAAGTAAACCTCATGTAGCAAATAAGCCATTCATTTTGTTGTTGACCAAATTCAACACTTTCCACATTGGGTTGATAATTGTTTCCACTTGGATACAGCCTACTGTAACCTACTGGCATGACCTAGAGAGATGCAACCTACTGTAACCTACTGGCATGACCTAGAGAGTTACAATCTACTGTAGCCTACTGGCATGACCTAGAGAGATACAACCCACTGTAGCCTACTGGCATGACCTAGAGAGTTACAACCTACTGTAACCTACTGGCATGACCTAGAGAGTTACAACCTACTGTAACCTACTGGCATGACCTAGAGAGATACAACCTACTGTAACCTACTGGCATGACCTAGAGAGTTACAACCTACTGTAACCTACTGGCATGACCTAGAGTTACATCCTACTGTAACCTACTGGCATGACCTAGAGAGTTACAACCTACTGTAGCCTACTGGCATGACCTAGAGAGTTACAACCTACTGTAACCTACTGGCATGACCTAGAGAGTTACAACCTACTGTAGCCTACTGGCTTGACCTAGAGAGATACAACCTACTGTAGCCTACTGGCATGACCTACAGAGATACAACCTACTGTAACCTACTGGCATGACCTACAGAGATACAACCTACTGTAACCTACTGGCATGACCTAGAGAGATACAACCTACTGTAGCCTACTGGCATGACCTAGAGAGTTACAACCTACTGTAACCTACTGGCATGACCTAGCGAGATACACTCTACTGTAACCTACTGGCATGACCTAGAGAGTTACAACCTACTGTAACCTACTGGCATGACCTAGAGAGTTACAACCTACTGTAACCTACTGGCATGACCTAGAGAGATACAACCTACTGTAGCCTACTGGCATGACCTAGAGAGATACAACCTACTGTAACCTACTGGCATGACCTAGAGAGATACAACCTACTGTAGCCTACTGGCATGACCTAGAGAGGTACAACCTACTGTAACCTACTGGCATGACCTAGAGAGTTACAACCTACTGGCATGACCTAGAGAGATACAACCTACTGTAACCTACTGGCATGACCTAGAGAGTTACAACCTACTGTAACCTACTGGCATGACCTAGAGAGTTACAACCTACTGTAGCCTACTGGCATGACCTAGAGAGATACAACCTACTGTAACCTACTGGCATGACCTAGAGAGATACAACCTACTGTAGCCTACTGGCATGACCTAGAGAGTTCCAACCTACTGTAACCTACTGGCATGACCTAGAGAGTTACAACCTACTGTAGCCTACTGGCATGACCTAGAGAGATACAACCTACTGTTACCTACTGGCATGACCTAGAGAGATACAACCTACTGTAACCTGCTGGCATGACCTAGAGAGATACAACCTACTGTTACCTACTGGCATGACCTAGAGAGATACAACCTACTGGCATGACCTAGAGAGTTACAACCTACTGTAGCCTACTGGCATGACCTAGAGAGATACAACCTACTGTAACCTACTGGCATGACCTAGAGAGTTACAACCTACTGTAGCCTACTGGCATGACCTAGAAAGATACAACCTACTGTAACCTACTGGCATGACCTAGAGAGATACAACCTACTGTAGGCTACTGGCATGACCTAGAGAGATACAACCTACTGTAACCTACTGGCATGACCTAGAGAGATACAACCTACTGTAACCTACTGGCATGACCTAGAGAGTTACAACCTACTGTAACCTACTGGCATGACCTAGAGAGTTACAACCTACTGTAACCCACTGGCATGACCTAGAGAGTTACAACCTACTGGCATGACCTAGAGAGTTACAACCTACTGTAACCTACTGGCATGACCTAGAGAGTTACAACCTACTGTAGCCTACTGGCATGACCTAGAGAGTTACAACCTACTGTAACCTACTGGCATGACCTAGAGAGATACAACCTACTGTAACCTACTGGCATGACCTAGAGAGTTACAACCTACTGTAACCTACTGGCATGACCTAGAGATATACAACCTACTGTAACCTACTGGCATGACCTAGAGAGAGAGAGAGAGAGAGATGTGTGTGTGTGTGTATATATATATATATAAGCATTTCTAAACTTTTTTTTCTCACTTTTATGGGGTATTGTGATGTGTTTATGAGGTATTGTCTGAAAATTGATAATTGAAAAAAATATATAATTATTATAATAACCAAATGTGTAAAAAGGGAAGGGGTCTGAATGCATGTATGTTGTATGTTCTAGGGCAGATTATTTTTTTTTAAATAGTATTTTCTTTCTACCAATTGATTGGTTGAAATGTTATGACGTGTATTTGTTCATATAGACACACCCCGTGTGTTTAATAAAATCAACTCTATGTGCAGAACTTGAACTGAACTGATGCTTCAAGCGTTTGATTAAATAATTAACACACACAAATGACTTAAGGAAGCCAGAGATCAATATAACCAGAAGAAAATAACCAATTCCCAACCTGCTGCTGGCCTTCGTTAATTCTGACGTTATGCTCCTGGAGTTTCCGGTAAAATAGGCAAACTTTTTCCATTTCTGTTTGAAGTGCCAATTTATCTTACCATTTCAACCGATCTGCGTGCCAGTTACGAACGAGGTACAACACCTGTTTGGCTCCGCCACTTCCTGGGTAAGTGAATTGAGGTATTAAATTTAAGGATTAAATCATTTAAGGAATATATCCGAGTCTCACGCTCATCACCTGTGGAATGCTGGGCTTCCAGCGAGGTGTGGATTTAATAGTATGTTGTACCTAGTTTCCCTCCTTCAGGGAACAGTAGTTATAGTCATAACGTTAAGCTTGTCATATGATGAACTTTAACTTAAATACTGGATCTTGCTGTCGGACAGTTTTTTTGTATTCAGATCTCAGAAATGCTCTCTACCTACGTAACATTTATTGTCTCCTTATGTTACGCTGGGAAAAGAGTTTTCATGGGCACAGAAATCCTAAATCATTTCAGTTTACTAAATCCAATGGTTCTAACCGAGAGTCACCTTAACTTTATTGACAACACCCAAATGGATACTGTCATTAATGCGGTTCTTAAATAATGACACATAATACTTAATACTGTAGCTGTTTAGTTACAGTCACATGTTCAACTATCATCAGCTGATCCAGGAAATCATTTTCTGCATGCCAGTCAAATGTAGTTCTTAATTCATTACTCTGGTAAAGACAGTTATGCCATGCTCCACGTTGGATCCAACATCCCAAACAAATCGATGTTTATAATGTGTTATTGTCTACTTGATTTACAGTAGGGTCTCGTTAGTCTGTCTGAACACAGAGATACTTAGCTCATAATGTGTAGAGAACTGTTCCTTGATGGATAGGCTATTGTACAACACACAGAGCTATTTTCCTTTATTCAGGACATTTAGAATGACAACACATTACAGAGTAGCCTAGTGGGATTATTCACAAAATTATCTGGTGATCAGGTTATGAAATGTCATGACAAAGACATTTTAGTCTCCTTGTTTCACCTAAAATATTAAATGATTTATAGTCCTAGGTCTATGTTGTTGTTAGGTGAAGTTATGGGTCCTACAGTAGGTCTATGTTGTTGTTAGGTGAAGTTATGGGTCCGACAGTAGGTCTATGTTATTGTTAGGTGAAGTTATGGGTCCTACAGTAGGTCTATGTTGTTGTTAGGTGAAGTTATGGGTCCTACAGTAAGTCTATGTTATTGTTAGGTGAAGTTATGGGTCCTACAGTAGGTCTATGTTATTGTTAGGTGAAGTTATGGGTCCTACAGTAGGTCTATGTTGTTGTTAGGTGAAGTTATGGGTCCTACAGTAGGTCTATGTTGTTGTTAGGTGAAGTTATGGGTCCTACAGTAGGTCTATGTTATTGTTAGGTGAAGTTATGGGTCCTACAGTAGGTCTATGTTATTGTTAGGTGAAGTTATGGGTCCTACAGTAGGTCTATGTTATTGTTAGGTGAAGTTATGGGTCCTACAGTTGGTCTATGTTATTGTTAGGTGAAGTTATGGGTCCTACAGTAGGTCTATGTTATTGTTAGGTGAGATTATAGACCACATACACTTAGTGGACAAAATCTCATTGTCAGGCTGATGGAAAACTAGCCAATGATCATTTTACTGGTTGAAGTCGTTTTTAAATATAAAGTAGTACATTTTCGACAATAACACAAACATTATATTAAATCAGGACATTCAAACGAGCCTTACAATTATAATCCAAAGTAGTGTCGAATGATGATAATAATAATCATAATCAACCTGGAAATGGAGGCTTTATTTGCTGTCAGCCTATGAGAACTCCCCTGAGTTTTCCCCCACGGTGGTGAATTAGTGAATAGACTCAGAGCTTAATGTGAGTTTCCTTGAGTAGCACTCTTGATCTAGTGCTGTAATATTCAGAATACATTGTGATAACTAATCTTTGCTCACCATTTTTTAAATATATATAAATATTTTTTTCACCCCTTTTTTCTCCCCAATTGGTACTTACAGTCTTGTCTCATCGCTGCAACTCCCATACGGACTCTGGAAAGGCGAAGGTCGAGAGCCATGCGACCTCCGAAACACAACCCAACCTAGCCGCGATGCTTCTTGACACAATGCCCACCCAACCCGGAAGCCAGCAGCACCAATGTGTCGGAGGAAACACCGTACACCTGGCGACCTGGTCAGTGTGCACTGCGCCCGGCCCGCCACATGAGTCGCTAGTGCGCGATGAGACAAGGATATCCCTGCCGGCCAAACCTTCCCCTAACCCGGACGACGGTGGGCCAATTGTGCGTCGCCCCATGGGCCTCCCGGTCGCGGCCGGCTGCAACAGAGCTTGGACTCGAACCCAGAATCTCTAATGGCACAGCTTAGGCCACTTGCTCACCATTTTTGCTCCAGGCAGATATACTACATCCATAACTAGTGGTTTCTGCATTAGCAGGGAGGTGTTT
Organism: Salmo trutta; assembly: GCF_901001165.1. Classification (NCBI taxonomy): domain Eukaryota; kingdom Metazoa; phylum Chordata; class Actinopteri; order Salmoniformes; family Salmonidae; genus Salmo; species Salmo trutta. The sequence continues at coordinate 13,191,273 of NW_021822911.1, read as the reverse complement.
CTGCAATCAAATTGTGTGCGCATCGCCCTTGTCGCAATTTTAGCAAACACAGAAAGGGGCCTATATTTGAGAACAAAAGTCGCCTGGCACACTGCTTAGGAGTTCAACACCTTTTACTTATTTGTAGTTACTACTAATGTGAAAACAAGACTAAATATGACTATTGTTGCTCACTTGACTGTCTTAAGACAATTGTCAAGTAATTTTAACATTCATTACAGACGTCAATTGTTGTACAGTATCATGGCTACGCTGTTGGCATCACCTTTTTCAGTGGATTTCTGCTGTTGTGAGCCTTTAACTATCTGTCTGACTTGTTCACACAGGAGAGAGACGTGACTATCATGGATCCTCTGGGGAGCCTCAACATCATGATGCTAACGAGTCAGAGAAGAGTCTGTCCAGATTCTATCACCTCAAGAAACACCAGCAGAGACCCACAGGGAAGAAATCTATCTGCTGCTCTGACTGTGGAAAACATTGCAAATCTTCATCAGAACTTAAAATACACCAGCGAACACACACAGGAGAGAAATCTCACCACTGTTTTGATTGTGGGAAGAGTTACTTAAGATTAAAAGCACTAAAAGTACACCTGAGAATTCACACTGGAGAGAAACCTTATAGCTGTGATCAATGTGGGAGGAGTTTTACTACATATTTCTCTCTGACTCTACACCAGAGAACACACACAGGAGATAAACCGTACAGCTGTACTCAATGTGGGAAGAGTTTTACTCAGTCAAGCAACCTGTTATCACACCAGAGGATACACACAGGAGAGAAATCTTTTAGTTGTAATCAATGTATGAAAAGTTTTATTTCATCTAGTTACCTGACTGTACACCAGAGAACACACACAGGAGAGAAACCTTATAGCTGTGATCAATGTGGGAAGACTTATATTTCATCTTGCCATCTGACTAGACACCAGCGAGTACACACAGGAGAGAAACCTTATAGCTGTAATCAATGTGGGAAGAGTTTTACTCGGCCAGACAGCCTGATATCACACCAGAGAACACACACAAGAGAGAAACCTTATAGCTGTGATCAATGTGGGAAGACTTACATTTCATCTTGCCATCTGACAAGACACCAGCGAGTACACACAGGAGAGAAACCTTATAGCTGTGATCAATGTGGGAAGAGTTTTGCTGCATCTGCCTCTCTGACTCTACACCAGAGAACACACACAGGAGAGAAACCTTATAGTTGTGGTCAATGTGGGAAGAGTTTTACTACATCTGGCTCTCTGACTCGACACCAGAGAAGACACACAGGAGAGAAACCTTATAGCTGTGGTCAATGTGGGAAGAGTTTTACTACATCTGGCTATCTTACTCTACACCAAAGAACACACACAGGAGAGAAACCTTATAGTTGTGGTCAATGTGGGAAGAGTTTTACTACATCTGGCTCTCTAACTCGACACCAGAGAAGACACACAGGAGAGAAACCTTATAGCTGTGGTCAATGTGGGAAGAGTTTTACTACATCTGGCTGTCTCTCCAGATCAAAACACCTCAAGAAACACCTGCAGAGATCCACAGGGAAGAGAACTCACTGCTCCTCTGACTGTGGGAAGAGATTCACCTCTTCATCAGGCATTAAAATTCATCAGAGAATCCACACAGGAGAGAAATCTTTTAGCTGTGGTCAATGTGGGAAGAGTTTTACTAGGTCAACCAGCCTCATATCACACCAGAGAATCCACACAGGAGAGAAACCTTTTAGCTGTACTCAATGTGGGAAGAGTTTTACTTCATCTAGCCATCTGACTCTACACCAGAGAATACACACAGGAGAGAAACCTTATAGCTGTGATCAATGTGGGAAGAATTTTGCTGCATCTGGCTCTCTGACTCGACACCAGAGAAGACACACAGGAGAGAAACCTTATAGCTGTGGTCAATGTGGGAAGAGTTTTACTACATCTGGCTGTCTGACTCGACACCAGAGAACACACACAGGAGAGAAACCTTATAGCTGTGATCAGTGTGACAAGAGATTCTCCGGTAAAAGACATCTGATCAAACATCAGAAAATACATGAATGAGTTGTTTCATGATATCAATGATATAATGTCACAATGTAGAATGTTTTAACATTGTAGTAGCAGTATTTTAATGATGTCACAATGTAGAATGTTTAACATTGTAGAAGGAGTATTTTAATGATGTCACAATGTAGAACCCTAAACGTTTGTCCCCTGTTCTATTGATTTCAACATGATATGGATATTAGCCTCAGGGGGAAAATCCAGGCTCTGAAATGGAAGAGTTACTATTTATGAGATATAATAAAAAGTGACGAACACAAAAAGAGTTGTGTTACACTTACCATGTTGGTTACGCACTTGAATCAAAATGTATCTGGCTGTTTTCTACAAATTGTCCTCTAACCAGTGATGTACACATGATTCCGTGTGGTTTTTGAGCTGTTAGTTTTAACAGGACGTGCAACCTCATCTCCCTCCTCTCGGCACAATTGATTTCAACATGATATTAATGAGTTATGACAAATAAGTGTTGTGTTCCTTTGTTTAGGGACCCCTAAATTTAAATGCATCACTCCAAAATGTAGCTGACTGTCTTCTGCAGGTTGTCCTCTAACCAGTGAGGTAAAATATATCTCAATTTCCAAGTGTTTTTTGTTTTGTTGTGTTAGTTTCAAGAGCAGGTTCAACCTGATTTCCCCCCCAAATGGATATAAGATTTGTGTTTTGCGTTTAGCTAGTGCGTTGCTATGGATCTTTATTTATTTTGACTGCACGTTTTTCCCGTATTGGAGATGAGTTTTGTTTGGGTTCCTTCCAAGGAGAAGAGAGTTCTAGAAGCTAGTGGGATTTAGAAAGAGGAGAGTTCTAGAAGCTAGTGAGTTTTAGGAAGACGAGAGTTCTAGAAGCTAGTGAGTTTTAGGAAGACGAGAGTTCTAGAAGCTAGTGAGTTTTAGGAAGAAGAGAGTTCTAGAAGCTAGTGAGTTTTAGGAAGACGAGAGTTCTAGAAGCTAGTGAGTTTTAGGAAGACGAGTGTTCTAGAAGCTAGTGGGATTTAGGAAGACGAGTGTTCTAGAAGCTAGTGAGTTTTAGGAAGACGAGTGTTCTAGAAGCTAGTGAGTTTTAGGAAGACGAGAGTTCTAGAAGCTAGTGGTATTTAGGATTCTATAGAAAGAAAAAGGAGAAACAAATAATACTATTGTATATTATTATTTAGAAATACGGGTTTTTTCTTGTTTTCAATTGTTGACAGCCAGTAGACACCATGTTTATATTGTAGAAGGTGAAGCATTGTAGTTGATTATAATGTGAAATGGAAGTTGTTTTCTGTTGGTGGTGAGCAAACTTTTCCAACAAAAATATAGGATATATTTGTTGTCTTAAGGTGTTACAGGCTTTGGTTTTTCCATTTATGTTATGAGGTTGGACTTTAGCACGTATAGCTCGTTAGCACGTATAGCTCGTTAGCACGTATAGCTCGTTAGCACGTATAGCTCGTTAGCACGTATAGCTCGTTAGCACGTATAGCTCGTTAGCACGTCTAGCTCCTTAGCACGTCTAGCACCTTAGCACGTCTAGCTCCTTAGCACGTCTAGCTCGTTAGCACGTAGGACGCATTGATTGGTGTCACCTCGTTAGTCAGTATGTGTTACACCTGTGCTGGCTTGTCCATCTCGTTAGTGGGAAGGTGTTTCACCTGAGCTGGTCCAGGTTCTATTTAAGAGTGTCTGGCCCAGTGCTCCAGTTGTCTTGATACATGTGGAGAGTCAACACCTTTAGTTGCTCCACCTTTTTGGTTTGCTTCCTGTCTTTAAGTTTGGTGTGGGTTTTTATTTTGTTTGTCTCTTCTTGGGCAGATTTAGTGGGTCTCATGGTGGGTGTCTTTTAGGTCCCAGTTGTTGTTACTAGTCAACTTTCAGTGGACACCCCCATAGTGTCTTTCAGAGACCCTCCTAAAAAACAAGTTATATTTTGGGTTGGATGTTGCATCCAATTAATATTTTAATCAATGGATTTTCCTTAGAATGCTAATTCATCTTTCAGTTGTTAATCTTATGTTTGTTGTGGTAAATATTTCTGTTTATTTTCATTGTTTTATTTTTTTTCCTGTGAAGCATCCATGTCTGAAATGTGCTGTATAAATAAAGCTTGATTTGAACATATTGCAAAAGAAATTAACCCAATGACTGACAATCAACAGACTCTTGCAAAACCAATACGTATCTTGGTCCATCTTATTATGAAAAAAGTATAAATTCAGTATATCTCCCACTATGTCAAAATAGTGCTGGTATGTACGTTTAGTATCACTTTTCAACCAACCGAGTGCATTTGTTGAAGATAAATGTTTAATTCAACAATACGTCAAAGGATTCAACTACTGCAAACCGAAACAAACAAATGGATCAACCAGATCAATCCCACTTTTCCAGCCTGCTGAAGGCGTGGTGGAGTGGTAAACACCACCCCCGGCTCTACCAGGGGCTTGAGGTGGTCTCCCACAGCTCTGCTTATGTCATGTTCTGTGGCCTTGCTGTTCCATTTATTGACTGTCCCTGCAACACAGAAACACATTTAGTCATATTATATATAACACTCAAAGTAATGGATATGGAGCATCTATGGCCTCAGTTACACCTGGCACCTAAATGTGACTTCTGTCATCTGATCACTCCAAGCTGCATTAGGTTCAGATCTACCAGGATGGGCCTTTGACATAGTCTGGGCACGGAATATGCATAAGCAATGTAAAGAGATGTGAGGAAAAGTACATTCTTCACAAATGATCTTCATAATATCAAAGAACAAATGTGTGTGTCTGAGGGGAAATTAACTTTCATACAGCCAAAAGGGGTGAGAAATTACACCAATATCAGTGGACAATTTGCACTAATGTAAATAAACATAGATGATGGAACATATTCCCTTTAGCTGACGTGATGAACCGCTAAGGGGACATAAATATTTACCATCTAAACCATGTGTGACCTCTCACCTCTCTGGCTGTAGAAGTGTTCTTCCTAACCAGTCCCTCAACAGCTCTCTGACTGAGCTCCACCCTCACTGGGTCTTCAGAGGAGAGGAAGGCTGAGGAGGGATGGAAGGATGAATGGATCAGTCAGTCAATAAAGTGTAGAGCTGCTGTCTATGCTGTCTGACAAAATCACTATTTTAGTAGTTCATTAAAGTAAATAAGGCTTTATGACTGCTGAATACCAACTATCAATAACTTAGATCATGTATTTTCAGGTAGAGATACATCCTTGGGACGTCCCTAGCCCGTTGAAGTTGACATTTAAAATGGTTAAGGTTAGGGGTTAAGGTTAGGGTTTAGGGTAGGGATGTCCCAAGGATCCCAGATAGCATTGACCATTGTGCATTCTTCTGTCTCTTTTACATAGCAGGTGATGGGTTCTGACTTCTGAACTTGAAAATATGAAATATCCTTATTATGTGAAATTGAATGAAACAATAATGTATGTTGATGCTAATATGATGTACAATATTCCATGATGTTTCTATATGATAACAATAGAGTAATATATTTAATATGATGTACAATATTCCATGATGTTTCTATATGATAACAATACAGTAATATTTAATATGATGTACAATATTCCATGATGTTTCTACATGATAACAATAGAGTAATATATTTAATATGATGTACAATATTCCATGATGTTTCTATATGATAACAATAGAGTAATATATTTAATATGATGTACAATATTCCATGATGTTTCTATATGATAACAATAGAGCAATATATTTAATATGATGTACAATATTCCATTATGTTTCTATATGATAACAATAGAGTAATATATTTAATATGATGTACAATATTCCATTATGTTTCTATATGATAACAATAGAGTCAAATATTGAATATGACATATACTATTTTTTAACAGTTTCACTAATTCATTTTAATTAACTTAATCATTATGATTCAACATCAGTTCACCGTCTCACCTCATACTGTATTGGAGCAGCAGCGGCTGACTGCCCGGTTCAACATCAGTTCACCGTCTCACCTCATACTGTATTGGAGCAGCAGCAGCTGACTGCCCAGTTCAACATCAGTTCACCGTCTCACCTCATACTGTATTGGAGCAGCAGCAGCTGACTGCCCGGTTCAACATCAGTTCACCGTCTCACCTCATACTGTATTGGAGCAGCAGCAGGTGACTGCCCGGTTCAACATCAGTTCACCGTCTCACCTCATACTGTATTGGAGCAGCAGCAGGTGACTGCCCGGTTCAACATCAGTTCACCGTCTCACCTCATACTGTATTGGAGCAGCAGCAGCTGACTGCCCGGTTCAACATCAGTTCACCGTCTCACCTCATACTGTATTGGAGCAGCAGCAGCTGACTGCCCGGTTCAACATCAGTTCACCGTCTCACCTCATACTGTATTGGAGCAGCAGCAGCTGACTGCCCAGTTCAACATCAGTTCACCGTCTCACCTCATACTGTATTGGAGCAGCAGCAGCTGACTGCCCGGTTCACCGTCTCACCTCATACTGTATTGGAGCAGCAGCAGCTGACTGCCCAGTTCAACATCAGTTCACCGTCTCACCTCATACTGTATTGGAGCAGCAGCAGCTGACTGCCCGGTTCAACATCAGTTCACCGTCTCACCTCATACTGTATTGGAGCAGCAGCAGCTGACTTGATCGTTGATGTTAATCATCATGTTTGAATCTGAGAGTAAATAGAGCCGACTACACTCTAAAAATGAAGGGTTCAACTGGAGTTGTTCTCAGATCCCCTAAGAACCGTAGGGTTCTTGGTCAATGAAAAACAGCCCCAAAAGGTTCTTCAAAGAACTTGTTAGAAGGTGGGTTCATCGAGGAACCTCCGTTGTTGCTGGACTTCTTCCGGGAACTTCGCAATTACAACTGAAAACGATGGTGACAAGTTTGGATGCGACAACAGTTAAAAAGGTTAAGTTGGGTTGATGTTTGGCTCTGAATATGTCTCGAAATCATTTATTATAATAATATAACATACTAATAATGAATTACGAAGACAGTGATGGTTTTCTGTGAATATCTTCCATAACGTTACTATAGTTAATGAACGTAAATATTAGAAAGCCGGGTTTGACCGTCGGCGTTGTATGAGCTACAGTACAGTACCGTTAGCTAGCTAGCTAACGTTATGTCCTAACTAGGCACAACTAGGTTTGGATTATTTCCTCAACTATATTCTTTCCCATATATTGTATATCGTTTCCATAAAGCCAACATGGCTTTACACTCATTAATGTAAGTTTCCAATCTAGAGCAGTTCTCACTTTTGTGATAATGAACTAGCTAATGTTAGCTTAGTTAACTAACTAACTAACTAACTATTTAACTTTGATGGGGAGAACATCCAGGCCCTCGAGGACGTCCCCATGGGACTTGGGGCTCTGCTAGGACTGGATTTTTATTGTCCCTTCAATTTCCCCAAAATGTCATAAACACATAAACAGTTATGTTGTTAAGTTCCTGTGTTCTGGGGATCAGAGAAGTTGGGGGGAAGTTAACAGGGCCGGTCATAAAGATGGAAAACTTCCTAACATAACTAAGTGGATACGATATACACACTAAAGCTGAAAAATCTGTATTTAGCATCAAGTCTACAATATTGTTAGTTTACCTATGATTCATTTTTAATGTTGTTTTTATTGTACATCATTATTTGTATTTGTTTTAAATGTCATGAAAACCACTATACAAAGTAAATGTATTATTTATTATGGTCTGACATGTCTGCAGAAATGTTGCAATTTTGTAATGTGTTTTGTTTGGTTAATTGTTTTGTAAATATTAATTCACATTTGTGGTGCCACCAAATAAACAGTGAATTATTTAAATCAATATTGTTATTATTATTATTAAAATATTTTTTTTATAAGGAGGGAGGGTGGGCAGGGAGTTAAAAAATGAACCCCAAAAGGTTCTTTGAGGAAGCATGATAAGGGGTTCTTCAAATAACTTATAGGGTTTCCCGCACAGTTCCAATTTGAAGAACCCCTACAGGATACTCCAGGAACCTTTACTTTTTAGAGTGTATATTGATAAAAGTCACCTTGTCCGAGAGACATTTACATAGTTATACACAGCCCATTTTGGGATGACTATTTTAGGGTGAAATAGCGGCCACAACAGACAGACCTGATATCGCCCATAATTCAACGTCCTTGGACGTCACGTGCTGAGTAGGTATGACCAAAGTTATTCTATTTAGCTACACTTTGTAGTACATTTTTACACTATAATTAATGTTTATGATGTCACATCGCCCGTTTTCAAAGGGAGTCGTTGGTGTTTAGGGCTAGTCGCTTTTTAACATTTTGTCTGAAAGTATTTTCTCAACTGCGATACCAACTCCAGTCAGCAGATGGCGATGTGCGTCTTTCAGGTGATTCTGCCACTGTGACGTATAATCTAGTGGACGGGACGCTTCTTCAACATCAACAGCAAGTCAGACACCTTGGTTCACTCTAACTTTATGGAAAAAGGTTTATTCAATAAATCTAGCAACTCCTCTCATACTGGGAAGAACCCCCCCCCAGGCTTTAAGAGCAGTTTTATTTCAATTAAGGTACCTGGACGGAGAAAATCCAAAAAGAGTTTTATAGTTACATCGTTAGGGTAACTTACCCTAAAGTGGACACACTCCCATCAGTTTCTGAGACAACTGCCCAGACTTTGTAGACTGTTTAATAATGCTTAAACCTCATCTTTATCAAATTATCAATTAAAGATACCAACTCAAAACCTACGTTCGTCTACATATGGGTTGTTTAAATTGTATCTAATTATATTTCCAGTATTACTTTATCAAATCTCTAGTAATCATTATACACACACACAATTCATCATATTTTCATATATTCACAGAATCCATATAAAACGTAAGAAATTCTCAGTTAGTCACAACAACCATTCCATTTGCTTTTTCAAGGACTCTCCACAGCTACGAAGCAGCTCTCCAAACCTACTCACAGCAGAAAACGGGGTACAGGTTTAAAATAATTACATGTTTAAAACAATTACAGGGGCACCTTACTATCTTATACTATATCATAAATGGTCTTAACTAGTAAACACAGATTCTAGGTTTCATACAGCTCACACAGATAGCTGGCTCGCCCCTCTTTACACCTCCAAGGTGCCCCCCTCACTCAGGAAAACACACTGAGCCAACGAGGCTTTTCTAAAAATTCCACTTGTTTCGCTCACCTCATTCTTTATTTTTAAACTACGTTCGAGATGTGGTATCCACTATATACACAATACTGATGGTATCACCTATATACACTATACTGATGGTATCCACTATATACACTATACTGATGGTATCCACTATATACACTATACTGATGGTATCCACTATATACACTATACTGATGGTATCCACTACATATACTATACTGATGGTATCCACTATATATACTATACTGATGGTATCCACTATATATACTATACTGATGGTATCCACTATATATACTATACTGATGGTATCCACTATATATACTATACTGATGGTATCCACTATATATACTATACTGATGGTATCCACTATATATACTATACTGATGGTATCCACTATATATACTATACTGATGGTATCCACTATATATACTATACTGATGGTATCCACTGTATATACTATACTGATGGTATCCACTGTATATACTATACTGATGGTATCCACTGTATATACTATACTGATGGTATCCACTATATATACTATACTGATGGTATCCACTATATATACTATACTGATGGTATCCACTATATATACTATACTGATGGTATCCACTATATATACTATACTGATGGTATCCACTATATATACTATACTGATGGTATCCACAATATATAATATACTGATGGTATCCACTATATATACTATACTGATGGTATCCACTATATATACTATACTGATGGTATCCACTATATATACTATACTGATGGTATCCACTATATATACTATACTGATGGTATCCACTATATATACTATACTGATGGTATCCACTATATATACTATACTGATGGTATCCACTATATATACTATACTGATGGTATCCACTATATATACACTATACTGATGGTATCCACTATATATACTATACTGATAGTATATACTTTAGCAGGAGAGTAGCTTAGTGAACTCATGGTCAGGGATGTTAGCTATGCTAATGCTAGCTGACTAGTAACAACAACACCGTAAATATGAAATTAAATCTGATAACTAACTAGACGACAGAAGTGGTTTTAAAACACAGTTGCTAATATACACGAAAGGGTCTAAAGAGCTTTATTGGTTCGGCTATTGTGTCTAGCAAGCTACCGAGGTGGCTGAATAACTGCTGCTACTGTTGAAAGAAGCGTTCCGTCCACTACATTATACGTCACACTAACAGCATTACCTTAAAGTCGCACACCGCCATCTGCTGACTGGAGTGGGTAACGCAGTTGAGTAAAATGTATATTTTAATTTTCAGACAAAAAGTTACAGTGCAGGAAGCATGCGTTTTTACTCACCAGTGTAACAACACAGTGTGGTTAAAGACTTAGTAACTGAGTTGTAGTCACAATCTGGTTCCCTATAAGGACAAACAGTTATGTTTTGCGTTATTACATACACTACTGGTCAATAGTTTTAGAACACCTACTCAATCAAGGGTTTTTCCTTATTTTTACTAGTTTCTACATAGTAGAATAATAGTGAAGACATCAAAACTATGAAATAACACATATGGAATCATGTAGTAACCAAAAAAGTGTTCAACATTTCAAAATATATTTTATATTTGAGATTCTTCAAATAGCCACGATTTGCCTTATTGACAGCTTTGTACACTCTTGGCATTCTCTTAACCAGCTTCACCTGGAATTCTTTTCCAACAGTCTTGAAGGAGTTCCCACATATGCTGAGCACTTGTTGGCTGCTTTTCCTTCACTCTGCAGTATGATTCAGGGAGCCGTCAGTTGGACTCATTTCTCAATGTGTCCACCTGACCCGTCAAATAGTAATTAAAGTAATTTGCAATGTCAGGTGGTTTTGGTAATGAATGTCATAATGGGTAGGAATTAAAACATGTCTGCCACTTCTGTTGAATCAAAGTTGTCCATAGATGTTGTCCATCAGCCTTGATTTAGTGATGATAATATCCTTTCTATTTACCTTGGTCACCAGATGTATTCATTTACAATAACTGGTCTAGCTTGGTCACTACATGTATTCATTTACAATAACTGGTCTAGCTTGGTCACTAGATGTATTAATTTACAATAACTGGTCTAGCTTGGTCACTAGATGTATTCATCTACAATAACTTTGCTCATCAGACAGATCTGTCCTCTACCTTTTTGGTTTCATTACGTTGAACCGTTACATTTCTCAGCTCATCAATCCCTGGGGCATCGTTTGACCTCAGTCTGTTTTCTGAATGGGGCCTTGCTTATCAACAAAACTCATACATCATTTCATAAACACACTCAGTGCCCTTTCAGGATCATCCTCACTACACACTTCCAGCCATCGCACATTCTAAACCTCATCCACCAATGAGTCCTGGCTGAACCTCTTGTAGGGCCTTGGGTAGATTACTTTAGGATCAGCCTTTGGTATATGAGTCCTGGCTGAACCTCTTGTAGGGCCTTGGGTAGGTTACTTTAGGATCAGTCTTTGGTATATGAGTCCTGGCTAAACCTCTTGTAGGGCCTTGGGTAGGTTACTTTAGGATCAGTCTTTGGTATATGAGTCCTGGCTGAACCTCTTGTAGGGCCTTGGGTAGGTTACTTTAGGATCTTTGGTATTAGTGTTTTTCTCTTGAGTGTCACCAAGTTCTGATCACCACTGATACAGCTTTTGAATAATGTTCAGCCATGTTGGTAAAAATATGATCAATACAGGTTGATGGTATGGTATCTGACTTAGTGAACATTCTGGTTGGTATTGTCACCTTGGGTTATGATCAATACAGGTTGATGATATGGTATCAGACTTAGTGAACATTCTGGTTGGTATTGTCACCTTGGGTTATGATCAATACAGGTTGATGATGTGGTATCAGACTTAGTGAACATTCTGGTTGGTAGTGTCACCTTGGGTTATGATCAATACAGGTTGATGATATGGTATCAGACTTAGTGAACATTCTGGTTGGTAGTGTCACCTTGGGTTATGATCAATACAGGTTGATGATATGGTATCAGACTTAGTTAACATTCTGGTTGGTATTATCACCTTGGGTTATGATCAATACAGGTTGATGATATGGTATCAGACTTAGTGAACATTCTGGTTGGTAGTGTCACCTTGGGTTATGATCAATACAGGTTGATGATATGGTATCAGACTTAGTTAACATTCTGGTTGGTATTATCACCTTGGGTTATGATCAATACAGGTTGATGATATGGTATCAGACTTAGTTAACATTCTGGTTGGTAGTGTCACCTTGGGTTATGATCAATACAGGTTGATGATATGGTATCAGACTTAGTTAACATTCTGGTTGGTATTATCACCTTGGGTTATGATCAATACAGGTTGATGATATGGTATCAGACTTAGTGAACATTCTGGTTGGTAGTGTCACCTTGGGTTATGATCAATACAGGTTGATGATATGGTATCAGACTTAGTTAACATTCTGGTTGGTATTATCACCTTGGGTTATGATCAATACAGGTTGATGATATGGTATCAGACTTAGTTAACATTCTGGTTGGTATTGTCACCTTGGGTTATGTTACCACCATTGGCCACAGAAATAAACTTTTTCCTCTGTGGACAGTTGGTGGTGGTAAACCAGTCAATATTCAAATCACCCCAAAAATACATATTCCTGTTTTCATCAGATACTTTATCCAACATTTGACAGATTCCATCAAGATATTTCCCATCAGCACAAGGAGGCCTGTAGCAGCAGCCAACTAGTATACGTTTCATATGTGGTAAATGTACCTGAACCTGTTTCATTCAGCACTAAAGGTGCTACATGTAGAATGTCTCCCCCATGTGGAAGTTAGGAGAACTGCATCAACTAGTCTGCATTCCAAACTCCCCCCATCACACTTCCCTGTAACATGGTGAACTGCATCAACTAGTCTGCATTCCAAACTCCCCCATCACACTTCCCTGTAACATGGTGAACTGCATTAACTAGTCTGCATTCCAAACTCCCCCCATCACACTTCCCTGTAACATGGTGAACTGCATTAACTAGTCTGCATTCCAAACTCCCCCATCAAACTTCCCTGTAACATGGTGAACTGCATCAACTAGTCTGCATTCCAAACTCCCCCATCACACTTCCTGTAACATGGTGAACTGCATCAACTAGTCTGCATTCCAAACTCCCCCATCACACTTCCTGTAACATGGTGAACTGCATCAACTAGTCTGCATTCCAAACTCCCCCATCACACTTCCCTGTAACATGGTGAACTGCATTAACTAGTCTGCATTCCAAACTCCCCCATCACACTTCCCTGTAACATGGTGAACTGTAACAACTAGTCTGCATTCCAAACTCCCCCCATCACACTTCCTGTAACATGGTGAACTGCATCAACTAGTCTGCATTCCAAACTCCCCCATCACACTTCCCTGTAACATGGTGAACTGCATTAACTAGTCTGCATTCCAAACTCCCCCATCACACTCCCTGTAACATGGTGAACTGCATCAACTAGTCTGCATTCCAAACTCCCCCCATCACACTTCCCTGTAACATGGTGAACTGCATCAACTAGTCTGCATTCCAAACTCCCCCATCACACTTCCCTGTAACATGGTGAACTGCATCAACTAGTCTGCATTCCAAACTCCCCCATCACACTTCCCTGTAACATGGTGAACTGCATCAACTAGTCTGCATTCCAAACTCCCCCCATCACACTTCCCTGTAACATGGTGGACTGTAACAACTAGTCTGCATTCCAAACTCCCCCCATCACACTTCCCTGTAACATGGTGAACTGCATCAACTAGTCTGCATTCCAAACTCCCCCCATCACACTTCCTGTAACATGGTGAACTGCATCAACTAGTCTGCATTCCAAACTCCCCCCATCACACTTCCCTGTAACATAGTGAACTGCATCAACTAGTCTGCATTCCAAACTCCCCCATCACACTTCCCTGTAACATGGTGAACTGCATCAACTAGTCTGCATTCCAAACTCCCCCATCACACTTCCTGTAACATGGTGAACTGCATCAACTAGTCTGCATTCCAAACTCCCCCCATCACACTTCCTGTAACATGGTGAACTGCATCAACTAGTCTGCATTCCAAACTCCCCCCATCACACTTCCCTGTAACATGGTGGACTACATTAACTAGTCTGCATTCCAAACTCCCCCCATCACACTTCCTGTAACATGGTGAACTGCATCAACTAGTCTGCATTCCAAACTCCCCCATCACACTTCCCTGTAACATGGTGAACTGCATCAACTAGTCTGCATTCCAAACTCCCCCATCACACTTCCCTGTAACATGGTGAACTGCATCAACTAGTCTGCATTCCAAACTCCCCCATCACACTTCCTGTAACATGGTGAACTGCATCAACTAGTCTGCATTCCAAACTCCCCCCATCACACTTCCCTGTAACATGGTGGACTACATCAACTAGTCTGCATTCCAAACTCCCCCATCACACTTCCTGTAACATGGTGGAGAGGTCAGTGGGGTAGGGACGTCTGAAGGATCCCGGATAGCACGGACTATAGTGGAGACTATTTTACTTTCAGTTTCGTCCACCAACTTCAAACAGCGGTAAAAACTACTTTTTTTTAATTGAAAATATATTTTCGATTTAGATGGTACAGTAATTCCCTACGCTATTCAGTACTTGTTTTCTAACATAAACTGAAATTGATTGAAGAGTGTAGATTTCTACACAGACTGCTTGCCCCAGTCTGCCATTGTTGGTTGAGAAAGAGATGACCGCGGCTTTCAGTGACACCGATGGCAGAGAGGGAGGGTTTTCACATCTTCACAACAGAAGACAGTCTAAATAGAGATTTTGACACAAAATAAAATAAATGTGAAGGAATATTGTGAAATACTATCATTCCACTATTAATGTAGATATTATGGACATTTTATTTAAAACATGTAATTAAATTATCATAGTAGCTCATTTAATTTAGACCCAAAATGTATTTGCTATAATGTGGGCCATCGCCCGGCTATTAAGGGACAGGCGACTATTTGAGACTCAGCCTTTAAATGAACTTTTATGGAATGTTAACTTTGATTGTCTTCAATGAAAATGACAGACCTCTCAAACATGGAATACAACGTTGTATGGAACATTATTGTCAAGTGGTCACTAGATGTCTATGGTGCCAAACAGATTTATAGTTGAGAGTGTCAAGTGTGTTGATATAACAGAAATAAATGGCAAAATCCCACTCCCGGGCTGTACCAGAACCTGCTGTGATCGGGAGTCCCATAGGGTGGCACACAATTGGACAAGTGTCGCCTGGGTTAGGGGAGGGTTTGGCCAGGGGGGGCTTTACTACTCTAGTGACTCCTTGTGGTTCCTGGGTTAGGGGAGGGTTTGGCCGGGGGGGGGGGGGGGGCTTTACTACTCTAGCGACTCCTTGTGGTGCCTGGGTTAGGGGAGGGTTTGGCCAGGGGGGGCTTTACTACTCTAGTGACTCCTTGTGGTGCCTGGGTTAGGGGAGGGTTTGGCCAGGGGGGGCTTTACTACTCTAGTGACTCCTTGTGGTGCCTGGGTTAGGGGAGCGTTTGGCCAGGGGGGGCTTTACTACTCTAGCGACTCCTTGTGGTTCCTGGGTTAGGGGAGGGTTTGGCCAGGGGGGGCTTTACTACTCTAGCGACTCCTTGTGGTGCCTGGGTTAGGGGAGGGTTTGGCCAGGGGGGGCTTTACTACTCTAGCGACTCCTTGTGGTTCCTGGGTTAGGGGAGGGTTTGGCCAGGGGGGGCTTTACTACTCTAGTGACTCCTTGTGGTGCCTGGGTTAGGGGAGGGTTTGGCCAGGGGGGGCTTTACTACTCTAGTGACTCCTTGTGGTGCCTGGGTTAGGGGAGGGTTTGGCCAGGGGGGGCTTTACTACTCTAGTGACTCCTTGTGGTGCCTGGGTTAGGGGAGGGTTTGGCCAGGGGGGGCTTTACTACTACTCTAGCGACTCCTTGTGGCGCCTGCAGGCTGACCTCGGTCGTCAGGTGAACAGTGTTTCTTCCGACACATTGGTGCAGCTGGCTTCCGGGTTAAGCGGGCAGGTGTTAAGAAGCAGGTGTTAAGAAGCGCGGTTTGGCGGGTCATGTTTCAGAGGACGCATGACTCCACCTCCTGAGCCGTTGGGGAGTTTCAGCGATGAGACAATATAGATATATATTTTTTTGACCTTTATTTATCCAGGTTTTTCTCATTGAGATAACATCTCTTTTCCAAGAGAGATCTGGTCCAATAGCAGCAGGGGGAACAAGGTTTCAGACAAAACAACTTACATTCACGAACACAACATTAAACACAACTATAAACACACATATACAAACATCTTGACTAAAAACAGCTGGCCTAAAAACAATTACACTCTTCTATGATATATACATCGATGACGTATTTAAACTCAACCAACGAAACTAGATCATCAAATTTTTAAATGTTCAGGAGAGAATTCCAGGACCACGGAGCTGAGTAACTAAAACTATTTCTACCATGACCTGTTCTAATTTTTGGTACTGTTAGAAGCAAATGAGAATGGGACCGTAATTGATATTTATTTACCTAAAAAAGAACAGAGATAAAATGGCATTTTACCCAATATGGCCTTATAAATCAGTGTATACCAGTGTTTAAGCCTACGCAATATCACAATATCGAAATTGGGGAGAAAAAACGAGGGTAAAATTATAAAAAATGCTAAAATTGGTTGTTCCCCACCATTTGCAACAATGTCACTGAGCACCATCACTATCTTTCCTTCTCCTGCATGTTAATAATGTTTACATATCTGGCATTACTCATCTCATATGTATATACTGTATTCTATCCTATTCTACTGTATCTGTCTATGTATTACTCATCTCATATGTATATACTGTATTCTATCCTATTCTACTGTATCTGTCTATGTATTACTCATCTCATATGTATATACTGTATTCTATCCTATTCTACTGTATCTTAGTCTATGTATTACTCATCTCATATGTATATACTGTATTCTATCCTATTCTACTGTATCTTAGTCTATGTATTACTCATCTCATATGTATATACTGTATTCTATCCTATTCTACTGTATCTTAGTCTATGTATTACTCATCTCATATGTATATACTGTATTCTATCCTATTCTACTGTATCTGTCTATGTATTACTCATCTCATATGTATATACTGTATTCTATCCTATTCTACTGTATCTGTCTATGTATTACTCATCTCATATGTATATACTGTATTCTATCCTATTCTACTGTATCTTAGTCTATGTATTACTCATCTCATATGTATATACTGTATTCTATCCTACTGTATCTTAGTCTATGCATTACTCATCTAATATGTATATACTGTATTCAATCCTATTCTACTGTATTTTAGTCTATGCAGCTCTGACATCACTCGTCCAAATATTTATATATTCTTAATTCCATTCCTTTAGATTGTGTGTATTGTTAGATATTACTTGTTAGATATTACTGGACTGTTGGAGCTAGAAACACAAGCATTTTGCTACACCCACAATAACATCTGCTAAACAAGTGTATGTGACCAATAAAATGTGAATTGATGTAAATAGGTCTGGTGTTGGAGATCATTCCACACTCTGTGATCTACTACCCAGGTCTGGTGTTGGAGATCATTCTACACTCTGTGAATCTCCTGCATGTATTTTCTGATGTTTAATCAGACCACTTGAATGAGAGTATCTCTTGCCACACTGATCACAGCTATAAGGCTTCTCTCCTGTGTGTGTTCTCTGGTGCTCTTTAAGGCTTTCTCCCTGAGAAAAGTTTTTCCCACATTGCTCACAGCTATATGACTGCTCTCCTGTGTGTGTTCTCTGGTGTGATACCAGGTTGCTTGACTGAGTAAAACTCTTGCCACACTGATCACAGCTATAAGGCTTCTCTCCTGTGTGTGTTCTGTGGTGTGATACCAGGTTGCTTGAATGAGTAAAACTCTTGCCACATTGATTACAGCTATAAGGTTTCTCTCCTGTGTGCGTTCTCTGGTGTCCTTTAAGGTGTCCTATCCGAGAAAAACTTTTCCCACATTGCTCACAGCTATATGACTGCCCTCCTGTGTGTGTTCTCTGGTGTGATACCAGGTTGCTTGACTGAGTAAAACTCTTCCCACATTGATCACAGCTATAAGGTTTCTCTCCTGTGTGTGTTCTCTGGTGTCCTTTAAGGTATCCTATCCGGGAAAAGTTTTTCCCACATTGCTCACAGCTATAAGGTTTCTCTCCTGTGTGTGTTCTCTGGTGTGATACCAGGTTTCTTGAATTAGTAAAACTCTTGCCACACTGATCACAGCTATATGGCTGCTCTCCTGTGTGTGTTCTCTGGTGTGATACCAGGTTGGTTGACCGAGTAAAACCCTTGCCACACTGATCACAGCTATATGGCTGCTCTCCTGTGTGTGTTCTCTGGTGTGATACCAGGCTACTTGACTGAGTAAAACTCTTGCCACACTGATCACAGCTATAAGGTTTCTCTCCTGTGTGTGTTCTCTGGTGTGATACCAGGTTGGTTGACTGAGTAAAACTCTTGCCACACTGATCACAGCTGTAAGGCTTCTCTCTTGTGTGTGTTCTCAGGTGTGTTTTCAGATTAATTGATTTAGTAAAACTCTTCCCACATGGATCACAGCTGTAAGGTTTCTCTCCTGTGTGTACTCTCTGGTGTATTTTAAGAACTGATGAAGATTTGCAATGTTTCCCACAGTCAGAGCAGCAGTGAGGTTTCTTTCCTGTGGGTATCTGCTGGTGTTCTTGAGGAGTTCTGATGTGGAGAGACTCTTCTCTGCCTCGTCAGCATCATGATGTTGTTGAGGATCCCCAGAGGATCCACGACTGTCCCGTCTCTCTCCTGTGTGAATGACAAAGTTAAACAGATGGTTAAAGGCCCACAACAGCAGAAATCCACTGTTTATTTGAGGTAAAAGGTTATGCCTAGAGCATACCCATGAAGTTGTACAACAATTGAAATCAGTTAAATTATTTGACAATTAAGACAGTCAAGTTAGTAACAATCATATTTTGTCTTGTTTTCACATTAGTAGTAACTAGAAATAAGATATTAAATTTGTTAAAATCCTAAGCAGTGTGCCAGACGACTTTTGGTCTCCAATATAGGCCCCTTTCTGTGTTTGATAAAATTGCGTCACGAGGGCAATGCGCACACAATTTGGTTGCAGAAACTGGTCCCTGCTAATGAGGAAACCACTAGTTATGGATGTAGTATATCTGGTAATGAGGAAACCGCTAGTTATGGATGTAGTATATCTGGTAATTAGGAAACCACTAGTTATGGATGTAGTATATCTGGTAATGAGGAAACCACTAGTTATGGATGTAGTATATCTGCTAATGAGGAAACCACTAGTTATGGATGTAGTATATCTGGTAATTAGGAAACCGCTAGTTATGGATGTAGTATATCTGCTAATGAGGAAACCACTAATTATGGATGTAGTATATCTGCTAATGAGGAAACCACTAGTTATGGATGTAGTATATCTGGTAATGAGGAAACCACTAGTTATGGATGTAGTATATCTGGTAATGAGGAAACCACTAGTTATGGATGTAGTATTTATGGTAATGAGGAAACTACTAGTTATGAATGTAGTATATCTGGTAATGAGGAAACCACTAGTTATGGATGTAGTATATCTGGTAATGAGGAAACCACTAGTTATGGATGTAGTATTTATGGTAATGAGGAAACCACTAGTTATGAATGTAGTATATCTGGTAATGAGGAAACCACTAGTTATGGATGTAGTATATCTGGTAATGAGGAAACCACCAGTTATGGATGTAGTATATCTGCTAATGAGGAAACCACTAGTTATGGATGTAGTATATCTGCTAATGAGGAAACCACTAGTTATGGATGTAGTATATCTGGTAATGAGAAAACCACTAGTTATGGATGTAGTATATCTGGTAATGAGGAAAACACTAGTTATGGATGTAGTATATCTGCTAATGAGGAAACCACTAGTTATGGATGTAGTATATCTGCCTGGAGCAAAAATGGTGAGCGAAGATTTTAGTTTTCCACAATGTATTCTGAAAATTACAGCGCAAGATCAGCACAAGATCAGGAGTGCTACTCAAGGAAACTCACATTAAGCTCTGTGTCTATTCACTAATTCACCACCGTGGTGGAAAACTCAGGGGAGTTCTCATAGGCTGACTGCAAAAATAGCCTCCATTTACAGGTTGCTTATAAGTGCATTTCACATTACTTTTGGATTATAATTGTAAGGCTCGCTTGAATCACCTGCTTAATATGTTTGTGTTATTGTCTCAAATCAATTGCTTTATACTTAAAAAAACACTTCAACCAGTAAAATGCTCTTTGGCTAGCTTTAACATCAGCCTGACAATGAGGGTTTGTACACTAAGTGTTTAACAAATAGGCCCATAGCTTCACCTAACAATAACATAAACCTACTGTAGGACCCATAACTTCACCTAATAAGAACATAGACCTAGGACTATATATTTAATATTTCAGGTGAAACAAGGAAACTAAAATGTATTTGTCATGACATTTCATAACCAGATAATTTTGTGAATAATCCCACAAGGCTACTCTGTAATGTGTTGTCATTCTAAATGTCCAGAATAAAGGAAAATAGCTCTGTGTGTTGTAAAATAGCCTATCCACCAAGGAACAGTTCTCTACACATTATGAGCTAAGTATCTTTGTGTCCAGACAGACTAACGAGACCCTACTGGAAATCAAGTAGACAATAACACATTATAAACATCAATTTGTTAGAGATTTTGGATCCAACGTGGAGCACGGCATCACGGTCTTTACCTGAGTAATGAATGAAGAAGCACTTTGGTTGTTGTTGCATGCATAGAAATGCATGCATACCAGTGGTTGTATCTCTGTAGGACATGCCAGTAGGCTACAGTAGGTTGTAACTCTCTAGGTCATGACAGTAGGTTACAGTAGGTTGGAACTCTCTAGGTCATGCCAGTAGGCTACAGTAGGTTGCATCTCTCTAGGTCATGCCAGTAGGTTACAGTAGGTTGTATCTCTCTAGGTCATGCCAGTAGGCTACAGTAGGTTGTATCTCTCTAGGTCATGCCAGTAGGTTACAGTAGGTTGTATCTCTCTAGGTCATGCCAGTAGGTTACAGTAGGTTGTATCTCTCTAGGTCATGCCAGTAGGTTACAGAAGGTTGTAACTCTCTAGGTCATGCCAGTAGGTTACAACACTCTAGGTCATGCCAGTAGGCTACAGTAGGTTGTAACTCTCTAGGTCATGCCAGTAGGTTACAGTAGGTTGTATCTCTAGGTCATGCCAGTAGGCTACAGTAGGTTGTAACTCTCTAGGTCATGCCAGTAGGTTACAGTAGGTTGTAACTCTCTAGGTCATGCCAGTAGGTTACAGTAGGTTTTATCTCTGTAGGTCATGCCAGTAGGCCACAGTAGGTTGTATCTCTCTAGGTCATGCCAGTAGGTTACAGTAGGTTGTAGCTCTGTAGGTCATGCCAGTAGGCCACAGTAGGTTGTAGCTCTGTAGGTCATGCCAGTAGGCCACAGTAGGTTGTATCTCTCTAGGTCATGCCAGTAGGTTACAGTAGGTTGTAACTCTCTAGGTCATGCCAGTAGGCTACAGTAGGTTGTATCTCTCTAGGTCATGCCAGTAGGCTACAGTAGGTTGTATCTCTCTAGGTCATGCCAGTAGGTTACAGTAGGTTGTATCTCTCTAGGTCATGCCAGTAGGTTACAGTAGGTTGTATCTCTCTAGGTCATGACAGTAGGCTACAGTAGGTTGTATCTCTCTAGGTCATGACAGTAGGCTACAGTAGGTTGTATCTCTCTAGGTCATGCCAGTAGGTTACAGTAGGTTGTATCTCTCTAGGTCATGCCAGTAGGCCACAGTAGGTTGTATCTCTCTAGGTCATGCCAGTAGGTTACAGTAGGTTGTAGCTCTGTAGGTCATGCCAGTAGGCCACAGTAGGTTGTAGCTCTGTAGGTCATGCCAGTAGGCCACAGTAGGTTGTATCTCTCTAGGTCATGCCAGTAGGTTACAGTAGGTTGTAACTCTCTAGGTCATGCCAGTAGGCTACAGTAGGTTGTATCTCTCTAGGTCATGCCAGTAGGTTACAGTAGGTTGTATCTCTCTAGGTCATGACAGTAGGTTACAGTAGGTTGTATCTCTCTAGGTCATGCCAGTAGGTTACAGTAGGTTGTAACTCTCTAGGTCATGCCAGTAGATTACTGTAGGTTGTATCTCTCTAGGTCATGCCAGTAGGTTACAGTAGGCTGTATCCAAGTGGAAACAATTATCAACCCAATGTGGATAGTGTTGAATTTGGTCAACAACAAAATGAATGGCTTATTTGCTACGTGAGGTTTACTTGATCCAACAGAAGTTCCGTAATGATTAAGTTGTTATGTGGACACGTGACATACCGACAACTTTGATAAAAACACTATAGGATTTGTCTCCAGATCGCTATGCATATTCATGCTAGTAGCTTAGCATCTCTCTCCATTGAATACAGGCGGTTGACGACAACAACCCTCATAGAATATAAACAATAGATTACAATAATAAGATGTATCCACCAATCCAAAGACAGGATAGGTGGGAGCGAGACAACCCACAGTGCAGCTTTGTGGACAACGACTCCCTTGTTAGGACAGAGAGACATCTTGTCAGTATATCCATAATCTTTGGTGTAGCCAACCCAACTCTCACATGGCTCTATTGGGGGTCACGGTGTGTAGTAAAACATCACTACATTAAAATCACCACATGCCGTGACCCCCAGTCTGCGGTCAGCAGATAGACCCTCCTCAAATATATATGTTAAGTCACATTTTGGAAACGGAACGGAGAAAACAAGGGGTAGCTTGTTCTCTACGTCGTCTGATTCTAGACATATCAGTCATCATCCCAGGACCCTCCGTTGAAGAGGTATTGACGAGCCAACTCCGAATATCCAAAGTTAAAAACTAATTGAAGGCGGTACTTACTGGTGTTACTCAGATCTCCTATCTCCACCTCTTCATCTTTCAATGTGACAGTAATCTCTCCTTCCTTCTTCACTCCAAAAACAGCATCATCCTCTTCTTCCTCTTGTTTAACTGAAACGTCTTTCTCTTCTTCTTTCACTGTAACAGCCTCACCCTCTACTTCTTGTTTTACTGTGACAGCCTCCTCTTCCTTCTCCTCTTTCACGACAATGTTCAGCCCCAGAGCTTCTTTCTCCGTCCAGCAGACCTCCTCTTCTTTAACAGGAGGGGAGTAGTTTAGGGAGCTCATGTTCGGGGATGTTAGCTAGCTAGCTATCATTAGCGACTAGGCTAATGCTAACTTAACCAGCCAGCTACTATAGCTGACTAATAAAAAATAACGTAATATTAAATAGGTTAACAAGTAGATACGACAGAAGTGTGTCTGAAACACAGTAGCTAATATAGACCGAAAGCGTCTAAATAGCTTGAATCTTTCGGCTATGTTGGCTAGCAAGCTACCGAGGTGGTTGACGAGCTGTTTATGAAGAACCGTCCACTAGATTATACGTCACGCTGCAGCATCGCCTGAAAGACGCACATCGCCGTCTGCTGACTGGAGGGAAACGCAGTTGAGGATCACATTTTATTTTCAGACTAAGATTATTTTACATGGATTTAATTAAATAATACTATTATATTGAGACATACAAAGACAGGAATGTGGTGATTGATTAGTGAGAATATTTTTTTTTTCTACAGCACATTTAAGGCAGTTTCATTCAGTCAAACAACATATAAATAAGTAGCCAGCTACTGTAGGTCTATACTGCTCCTACATGGTGTAACAATACATCATGCAGATGTATATAATGAACAGACTAGGTCTATACTGCTCCTACATGGTGTAACAATACATCATGTAGATGTATATAATGAACAGACTAGGTCTATACTGCTCCTACATGGTGTAACAATACATCATGTAGATGTATATAATGAACAGACTAGGTCTATACTGCTCCTACATGGTGTAACAATACATCATGTAGATGTATATAATGAACAGACTAGGTCTATACTGCTCCTACATGGTGTAACAATACATCATGTAGATGTATATAATGAACAGACTAGGTCTATGCTGCTGCTACATGGTGTAACAATACATCATGTAGATGTATATAATGAACAGACTAGGTCTATACTGCTCCTACATGGTGTTTCAATACATCATGTAGATGTATATAATGAACAGACTAGGTCTATACTGCTCCTACATGGTGTAACAATACATCATGTAGATGTATATAATGAACAGACTAGGTCTATACTGCTCCTACATGGTGTAACAATACATCATGTGGGGCTTTAAGGCGATGCTGTTAGTGTGACGTATAATATAGTGGATGGAACGCTTCTTTCAACAGCAGCAACAGAGAATTTGTACATCAGTCAGTCGGCAATCGCCTGTCGAACAAGCCCAATACCAAACCAATCGGGTGGTTGTTTGATGAAATGAAGCTCCTGGCCCTGCTGTTTGTTTTGATGAGTCCCAGTCTGGAGTACATTTCCATCTGAGGCAGAGTGCTTCAAGTTGTTTCTGACAGAGGAGCTGGTGGGAAACATAGTACAGGAGACCAATCAAATCATCAAATGTATTTATAAAGCCCTTTTTACATCAGCCGATGTCACAAAGTGCTGTACAGAAACAGTCTATGTTATGGAAAGAGCAGGTGTCCTTAATGTTTTGTACACTCAGTATATGTTGTGAATACAAGCTCATTCCCACAGAAAACTACAGAGTGAAGCAGTACCACCCAGTCAACCATCAGACTCCATTGTGAGACGCCTCACAGAGGATATTCAACCATAATTGCAAATCCAAGATGTCAATATCGACAAGGTGCTGATCAGTAAAGAGAAGAGAGACTAACATTCTAGAATGATCCCTTTTTTCTGCACGGTTCTCACAGTGAGAAACAACAGGATTACAAGAGTGTTCTACGCTGTCTTCATTTGATCCCATTCAAAGTTGCCAATTATTTTATAGGATGAGAATTAAGTGGAGTGACTAATCTTAGCTGGTCTGAGAAAACTGATGAGACTTCTCTCCTTTATGTATACATTGGGCCATTTAAAAAGACACCAATCTGTAAGGCTTCTCTCAAGTGTGTATCCGTTGGTGTGTTTTTACATTTCCCAATCGGGAGAAACTCTTGCCACATTAAGAGAAGAAGTAAGGCTTCTCTCCTCTGTGTGTTCTCTGATGACCCTTTTAGCTCAGCTGTTGATAAAAAACAAAATCTACAGTCAGATCAGTGATAATGCTTCTCTCCTTTATGATTACCTTGGTGTCTTTTTAACTGGGCCAGTCGAGAGAAACTCTTTCCACAGTCAGAGCAGGAGTAAGGCTTCTCTCCCGTGTGTGTTCTCTGGTGAACTTTTAGGTCAGTTGATGTTGTGAAGCATTTTACACAATCAGAGCAGGAGTAAGGCTTCTCTCCTGTGTGTATACGTTCATGTCTTTTTAAGTGGCCCAGTCGAGAGAAACACTTTCCACAGTCAGAGCAGGAGTAAGGCTTCTCTCCTGTATGTATACGTGCATGTGTTTTTAAGTGGCCCAGTCGAGAGAAACTCTATCCACAGTCAGAGCAGGAGTAAGGCTTCAGGCTTCACTCCAGTATGTATAAGTTCATGTGTTTTTAAGTCGTCCAGTCAAGAGAAACACTTTCCACAGTCAGAGCAGGAGTAAGGCTTCTCTCCTGTGTGTATTCTCTGATGAACTGTCAGAGACCTTGATGTTGTGAATCTCTTCCCACAGTCATTACAGGGATACAGATTCTCTCCAGTGTGTGTTTTAAGGTGTATTTTTAGCTTTGATAGAATTGGGAAAATCTCCTCACAATGTGGGCAGTGGTGAGACCTCTTAGCTCTGTGATCTTCCTGCTGTTGCTCTCTGGATGTAGAGAATGGAGACCATGTTGAGACAATCTCCTCCTCCTCTTCTTCTTTAATGTTGACATTCAGCTCCAGTGTTTGACTGCAGTCTTCCAGCTTCACTGATTCCATCTCTGGATCCTGCAGTGCAAACTGGGCTCCACTGTCACAATCAGGACCCAGTGACTGTAGGTTTGGACTCAGTGTGGAAGGAGAGTGGCAGGCTGGGATTGTCCTCACTGTTGACGTTACCGACCTCAGACTGTAGTAATAAAGAGAAAAGGACAGCACAGTTCTTGCGTTTTCCTTATTCTAAAGAATGGTGTGCGCCTACCGGAACTTCCTGTTCCCCCCCCCCACTACTACAGTGCAACAGCGACATCTATTGGACTTCATCCTGAAGTGATTTGTCTGTGTTTCTAGTCTAGAGGTTAACTGATCATTTCATGGTATGACTGTAAACACTGATAAAGTATCATATACATCATGTTGGTATGACTGTAAACACTGATAAAGTATCATATACATCATGTTGGTATGACTGTAAACACTGTTAAAGTATCATATACATCATGTTGGTATGACTGTAAACACTGATAAAGTATCATATCCAAATAATCTCAAAATTAAAATTCAAGTATTATATGGCATTTTAAAGATACTCTACTCGTTAATCATATCACATTGTCTTATTTCAAAAAGGCTTTACGGTGAAAGAAAAACATTAGATTATTTTAGCATCTCAGCAAAAAAAAAATTAAAAAGCGATTTTCCAAGCACGATAGCCATCACAAAACCAGATATACAGCTAAAATTAAGCACAAACCTTTGACAATCTGAATCAGATGACACTCCTAGGACATCATGTTAGACAATACATGCATTTTTTGTTCGATCAAGTTTATATTTACATCCAAAAAAACAATTTTTACATTGGTGCGTGACGTTCAGAAAATGTTTCCTCCCCACAACATCCGGTGAAAAGACACATTTAATTTATGGAAGAACTCATAAAACGTTGAAAAAAATAAATGACAACAATTATTTAAAGAATTAGAGATAATCTACTCCTTTATGCAACCACTTTGTCAGATTTCAAAAATAACGTTACGGAAAAAGCAACATTGTTCAATATTCTGAGTCCAGAATTTAGCCTTCAATGCTAAGCTATACAGTTAGCCTTCAACCACGGCGTCGACAAATCTCTAACAATATGTTGGAAATATTTACTGACCTTTTGCTGATCTTCTGGCGGAATGCACTCGGATGGGCTCCCAATCCACAAGAAAAATGTTCATTTGTTCTGCAAAAGTCCATCATTTATGTCCAAAATAGGTCCGTTTTGTTGACCCGTCCAGAACTACATGTTACCATGCCAATGTGGCGTGGACGCAAATCCGTAGACGAAATGGCCAAACAATTCCATTACCGTTTGTAGAAACACGTCAAACGATGTTTCCAATCAATCCTTCATTTTTTAACGTCAAATGGGGATAATTTAACAACCGGGCTGTAGGTATTCAGTCATACAAGAACAAATAAAAACAACAGCTAAGTCACGTGGATGCGCGTCATAAGACACCTGTTTTCTGATTGGCCAGGGATTGAACGAGACAGAATTTTCTGCCCGGTAACAGATGACGGATGAAAAGCAGTTCCTAAAGATTGTTGACAGCCAATGGAAGAGTCAGGATTTACGTTGCACCTATTATGTCATTGTAGTTTTTTCTAGGGATTCAAAAGAAAAACTACATTTCGAATTTCTCCCACTTCCTGATTCAATTTTTCTCCGTTTTTTTTGCCTGCCATATGAGTTCTGTTATACTCACAGACACCATTCAAACAGTTTTAGAAACTTCAGAGTGTTTTCTATCCAAATACTAACAATATGCATATTCTATTTTATGGGCCAGAGTAGTAACCTGAGGAGGAGAATCACTTAGCCTTTCAACTAATTTTCAAATGATAGGATGCCTATTTAAAAACACTTTTTCAACATTTCAAGATAGCAGTTAATAAGATCAAACTGAACTAAAGACAGCTGTATCATTTTTTTATTCATTTTGACATATTGTTTGGGACCACTTTTTTTGCTCTGTTTGAAGGCTGTCAGCTTCTTCTCAGGAAGAGAATCCCTTAGCCTTTCGACTCATTTTGGGTTAGTTCGACTAATTTTGGGTTAGTTCTCTCAAGAAGAAGTAACCCATCTCAACACGACAGAAAGTAAGACAGGAGAACCTATTTCAACATGACGGAGAGTCAGTCAGGAGTCCCTGACCTTATCTTCTCTCAAGAAGATGTCTGGTAGGCCCATTTAAATACCTTTTTTGGACATTTGAAGATAGCAGATGTTTGAGTTGGGTCTATTAACACAGCTGTGAGTTGTTATTTTTTTCATTTTTTCATTTTTGACAAAATGAGCAGTCCTGGAAGTGACAGATTTTGACTCATATTGAGTGATAAGACTGAGCTATTTAAAAACACTTTTTCAACATTTCAAGATAGCAGTTAGTTCAGTTTGATCTTATTAAAGACAGCTGTATATTATTTTTTTGGACCCCAAAATATTCTGTTCACGCCCACTTTTTTTGCACTATGTTTGAAGGCTGTCAACTTCTTGTCAGGAGGAGAATCACTTAGCCTTTCAACTAATTTTCAAATGATAGGATGCCTATTTAAAAACACTTTTTCAACATTTCAAGATAGCAGTTAGTTCAGTTTGATCTTATTAAACACAGCTGTATCATTTTTTTATTCATTTTGACATATTGTTTGGGACCACTTTTTTTGCAGGAGAACATAGTGCAAAAAAAGTGGGCGTGAACATAGAATATTTTGGGGTCCAAAAAAATAATATACAGCTGTCTTTAATCTGTTGTATATTTTATTATAGGGAACACAGTCTATATATCCTGTTGTATATTTTATTATAGGGAACACAGTCTATATATCCTGTTGTATATTTTATTATAGGGAACACAGTCTATATATCCTGTTATACATTTTACCAGGTTCCCTATAATAAACTAATGTACGAACGTACCGTTGTAGTGACTGGCCAGTTTTAGTGACAGGCCCGTTTTAGTGACAGGCCCGTTTTAGTGACAGGCCCGTTGTAGTAACAGGCCCGTTTTAGTGACAGGCCCGTTTTAGTGACAGGCCCGTTTTAGTAACAGGCCCGTTTTAGTGACAGGCCCGTTTTAGTGACAGGCCAGCTTTAGTGACAGGCCAGCTTTAGTGACAGGACCGTTTTAGTGACAGGACCGTTTTAGTGACAGGACCGTTTTAGTGACAGGCCAGTTTTAGTGACAGGCCCGTTTTAGTGACAGGCCAGCTTTAGTGACAGGACCGTTTTAGTGACAGGACCGTTTTAGTGACAGGACCGTTTTAGTGACAGGCCAGTTTTAGGGGTGTGAATACTTTCTGAATGCACTGTATATCAGTATATTAGACTCTCTCTCTCGATGCAGTGATGTTGTTTTCATCACTTCTGGTTTAACACTGCCATCAAGTGGTGATTGTCCAAACTGCATCCCTGTTAAGATATACAAAGCAAGAGAGATTGGGGGGAGAGAGAGCAGAGAGAGAGAGAGAGAGCAGAGAGCAGAGGGAGAGCAGAGGGGGAGAGAGAGCAGAGAGCAGAGAGCAGAGGGAGAAAGAGAGCAGAGAGAGGGAAGAGAGCAGAGAGAGAGCAGAGAACAGAGAGAGGGCAGAGAACAGAGAGAGGGCAGAGAACAGAGAAGAGAGCAGAGAGAGCAGATGGAGAGAGAGCAGAAAGATTGCAGAGAGCGAGAGAGAGTGCAGAGAGAGAGCGCAGAGAGAGCGCAGAGAGAGAGAGTAGAGAGGGAGAGAGAGGAGAGCAGAGCAGACAGTAGAGAGAGCAGAGGACAGAGATGGCAGAGAGAGAGCAGAAAACGGAGAGAGAGAGCTGTGAGAGAGAGAGAGAGAGAGAAGACAGAGGGCAGAGAGAGCAGAGGGCAGAGAGAGCAGAGAGAGAGAGAGTGCAGAGAGCAGAGCAGAGAACACAGAGAGACAGCTGTGAGAGAGAGGCAGAGAGCAAAGAGAGCAGAGATCAGAGAGAGCAGAGAGAGAGCAGAGAGTGAGAAGAGAGCAGAGAGTGAGAAGAGAGCAGAGAGAGAGAACAGAGAGAGAGAGAACAGAGAGAGAGAGAGCAGAGAGAGAGAGAGAGCAGAGAGAGAGAGAGCAGAGAGAGAGAGAGAGAGAGAGAGAGAGCAGAGAGAGAGAGAGCAGAGAGAGAGCAGAGAGAGAGTGAGAAGAGAGCAGAGAGAGAGTGAGAAGAGAGCAGAGAGTGAGAAGAGAGCAGAGAGAGAGTGAGAAGAGAGCAGAGAGTGAGAAGAAAGAGGGCAGAGAGAGAGAGAGAGCAGAGAGAGATAGCAGAGAGAGAGCAGAGAGCAAAGAGAGAGAGCAAAGAGAGAGAGCAGAGCAGAGAGAGAGCAGAGAGAGAGCAGAGAGCAAAGAGAGAGAGCAAAGAGAGAGAGAGAGCAGAGAGTGAGCAGCAAAAGCAGAGAGCAGAGCGAGAGAGCAGAGAGAGAGTACAGAGGGAGCAGAGAGATAGAGAGCAGAGAGAATAGAGAGCATAGAGCAGAGTTAGAGCAGAGAGAGAGAGCAGAGAGCAGAGAGAGCAGAGAGGAAGCAGAGAGACGAGAGAGCATAGAGAGCAGGAAAAGCAGAGAGCAGAGAGAGAGAGAGCAGAGAGAGAGAGTACAGAGGGAGCAGAGAGAGAGCAGATAGCAGGCTGAGAGAGAGAGCAGAGAGCAGGCTGAGAGAGCAGAGAGAGAGCAGATAGCAGGCTGAGAGAGAGAGCAGAGAGGGCAGAGAGCAGAGAGAGCAGAGAGAACAGAGAGAGGGAGAGCAGAGGGCAGAGAGAGAGCAGAGAGCAGAGAGAGCAGAGAGAGCAGAGGGAAAGAAAAGAGAGAGAGCAGAGAGAGCGAGAAGAGAGGGCAGAGAGAGCAGAGAGAGAGCAGAGAGAGAGCACAGAGAGCAGAGAGGGCAGAGAGAGCAGAGATAAGAGAGAGCAGAGAGGGCAGAGAGAGAGCAGAGAGGGCAGAGAGAGAGAGATAAGAGAGAGCAGCAGAGCAGAGAGCATTGAGAGCAGAGAGAGCCGAGCGAGAGAGCAGAGAGCGAGCAGAGCAGAGAGAGAGCAGAGAGTGAGAGAGAGAGAGCATAGAGAGAGAGCAGAGAGGGAGCAGAGAGAGAGCAGAGAGAGAGCATAGAGAGAGCATAGAGAGCAGGAAAAGCAGAAAGCAGAGAGAGCAGAGAGAGAGTACAGAGGGAGCAGAGAGATAGAGAGCAGAGAGCAGTGAGAGAGAGATAGAGAGCAGAGAGCAGAGAGAGAGAGCAGAGAGGGAGCAGAGAGAACAGAGAGCATAGAGAGCAGGCAAAGCAAAGAGCAGAGAGAGAGAGCAGATAGCAGGCTGAGAGAGAGAGCAGAGAGGGCAGAGAGAACAGAGAGAGAGGGAGAGCGGAGGGCAGAGAGAGCAGAGAGAACAGAGAGAGAGAGGGAGAGCAGAGAGAGAGAGCAGAGAGAGAGAGAGAGCAGAGAACAGAGAGAGACAGCTGTGAGAGAGAGCAGAGAGAGCAGAGAGAACAGAGAGCAGAGAGTGAGAGCTGTGAGAGAGAGAGAGAGCAGAGAGAGCAGAGAGCAGAGAGAGAGAGCTGTGAGAGAGAGAGAGAGCAGAGAGAGCAGAGAGTGAGAAGAGTGACCCTGCATCACAACACTCTGTTGCTATAGTGACCCTACATCACAACACTGTTGCTATAGTGACCCTACATCACAACACTGTTGCTATAGTGACCCTGCATCAAAACACTCTGTTACTATAGTGATCCTGCATCACAACATTATGTTGCTATAGTGACCCTGCATCACAACACTCTGTTACTATAGTGACCCTGCATCACCACACTCTGTTACTATAGTGACCCTGCATCACCACACTCTGTTGCTATAGTGAACCTGCATCACAACACTCTGTTGCTATAGTGACCCTGCATTACAACACTCTGTTGCTATAGTGACCCTGCATCACAACACTCTGTTGCTATAGTAACCCTGCATCACAACACTCTGTTGCTATAGTAACCCTGCATCACAACACTCTGTTGCTATAGTAACCCTGCATCACAACACTCTGTTGTACATATTTAATTGTTTTGTATTTCATTTCATATTTGACAGAGACAATGTAAAATCAATAACTAAAGTGTTTTCACAATTAACACGTCTTTTCTTGTTTCAAGTATGTTTTATTATGAAAAGTACAATATATTCATGTATACTTGTACAACTATGGAGCGTATGTCCACATATAATTGTACAATTTGTTATTCAACATAAAAGACAACAAATGATCACATTGGTATTTTAACGGTGTTATTGTAAGAGGTCCTGGGTCAAGGTCCTCACAATTGTAGGAAGACGCGCATGTGTGTGTGTGAGAGTGTGTCCAGTGAGTGTGCGTGTGTGTGTTTGAGTTTGTCCAGTGTGTGTGTGTTTGTCCAGTGTGTGTGTGTGTGTGTCCAGTGTGTGTGTGTCCAGTGTGTGTTTGTGTGTGTGTGTGTGTGTGTGTCCTGTTTGTCCAGTGTGTGTGTGTGTTTGTCCAGTGAGTGTGTGTGTGTCCAGTGTGTGT
Source organism: Salmo trutta (assembly GCF_901001165.1). Taxonomy (NCBI): domain Eukaryota; kingdom Metazoa; phylum Chordata; class Actinopteri; order Salmoniformes; family Salmonidae; genus Salmo; species Salmo trutta. The sequence goes on along the minus strand of NW_021822911.1, from coordinate 13,158,456 downwards.
GTGTCCAGTGTGTGTTTGTCCAGTGTGTGTGTGTGTGTGTGTCCAGTGTGTGTGTGTGTGTGTTTGTGTAGTGTGTGTGTGTGTGTGTGTGTGTGTGTTTGTCCAGTGTGTGTGTGTGTTTGTTTGTCCAGTGTGTGTGTGTGTTTGTCGTGTGTGTGTGTGTTTGTCCAGTGTGTGTGTGTGTGTGTGTGTGTGAGTCCAGTGTGTGTGTGTGTGTGAGTCCAGTGTGTGTGTGTGTGTGTGTGTGTGTGTGTGAGTCCAGTGTGTGTGTGTGTGTGTGTGTGTCTCCAGTGTGTGTGTGTGTGTGTGTTTGTCGTGTGTGTGTTTGTCGTGTGTGTGTGTGTGTGTGTCTTTGTCCAGTGTGTGTGTGTGTGTTTGTCCAGTGTGTGTGTGTGTGTGTGTTTGTCCAGTGTGTGTGTGTGTGTGTGTGTTTGTCCAGTGTGTGTGTGTGTGTGTGTGTGTGTGTTTGTCCAGTGTGTGTGTGTGTGTGTTTGTCCAGTGTGTGTGTGTGTGTGTGTCCAGTGTGTGTGTGTGTTTGTCCAGTGTGTGTGTGTGTGTGTGTGTTTGTCCAGTGTGTGTGTGTGTTTGTCCAGTGTGTGTGTGTGTGTGTGTGTGTTTGTCCAGTGTGTGTGTGTGTGTGTTTGTCCTGTGTGTGTAGTGGGTGTTTGTCCTGTGTGTGTGTGTCCTGTGTGTGTGTGTGTGTGTGTTTGTCCAGTGTGTGTGTGTGTGTGTGTGTGTGTGTGTCTCCAGTGTGTGTGTGTGTGTGTTTCCAGTGTGTGTGTGTGTGTGTCCAGTTATTATTTCAGGGACACTGAAGAGCCAACATCATAAACCCTAAATCCTGGATAGAGGGGCTCAGTGAATGTGGAGGTGAATGTGACCAGGTGGGTCAGTGTGTCAGAGGAGGCTCTATAGAAGGACAGAGTGCCGGCTGGCCAGTCCAGATACACTCCTACTCTGTGGGAGCTGGAGGAGGGGACGTCTATGGTAGTGGAGTTATTATTGTGACAGGCAGAGTAACTGTTGTTATAGCAGAACAGACACCAGGACTTGTCATTATGTCCAAGACAGCAGTCCTTAACCCCTCCTCTCCTGCTGATTCCTCTATATGTCACTCCTAAATCAGCCTCTCTCCCACTCCACTCTACCTCCCAGTAACAGCGCCCAGTCAGACCCTCTCTACACAACACCTGTCTACAGTCCTCAAACCTCTCTGGGTGATCAGGATACGGCTGCTCCTCTCTCCTCCATGTCACCTTTCTGTTCTCCTCAGACAGAGAGAGGAGTCTGTTTACTGTGTTTGGGTCCAGTGTGAGATCACAGACATCTGATGGATGAAACCAGACACAATATTAGAAATCATCATCATTCACATTAGAATGTTAACTCACTTTTCACTAATTCATTTAATGTAGATGTTTCTAGGTATCAAAAGGAGAAGTTAAGGTAACTTGAGACTTGTTGAATGATCATATGTTATACTGTCTGGTAATATAAAACACACTTATTCCCATTAATTACACACACACACACACACACACACACACACACACACACACACACACACACAGACACACACATTGTCAAAGCAACTCTTTGTAAACTTTGGTGTCCCTGATTTCTGCTTCTGTAGAACTACAGCTGATATTTAACATGACCAAGTCAGTAATGATGGTGGTCTTTGACTTAACTTGAATTAAGACTTATTCTTAGTCATATTCTTCACAGCAGTCAACACTCACATTTTCTAAGTCCAGGTTTCATTGTGTTCTCTCCACCATGTTCCACACTGTAGCGGTAAGCAGAAGAACAGACAGTCATTGAGGGATACACCTGAACTCACACACACACACACACACACACACACACACACACACACACACACACACACACACACACACACACACACACACACACACAAACACACCACTTTGTTAAGAATGTTTGTCTGTGTGTGTGTGTGTGTCATTGAGACAGACACACACACACACTGGACCCCCCCCCTACACACAAACACAGGACACACACACACACACATTCACACACAAGACACACACTGGACACACAGTCATCATATACCTTTGTCCAAGTGTTGGTCAGAATGTTTGTATTAACTAGCCTGATAAGTCAAACATGTCTGATATGAACATTGACATAAACCCTCTACATACTTGAGTTTCTCCAGTCTGCATTGTGGATCCTCCAGTCCAGCAGAGAGCAGTCTGACTCCTGAGTCTCCTGGGTGATTGTAGCTCAGGTCCAGCTCTCTCAGGTGTGAGGGGTTTGACCTCAGAGCTGAGACCAGAGAAGCACAGCCTTCCTCTGTGACTAGACAGCGTGACAGCCTGCAAAGAGTCAAATCATACTAAAATCACACTGCTATTCTTTGGTGGTGAAAATAGTGGCAGTATATTCTTTTCAACATATTCAGATACATCAGTGTCCTGAAACCTAACATATCTATTCAGAAATTAATGTATATGGTTAGAAATGACAAATTATCTATTTTGACAGTGAAGCTAACATTTTAAATGTGTCTCTATACTCCAACATTTTGGATTTTAACAGGAATACTGACCTCAGAATCTCCAGTTTACAGTGGGGATTCCCCAGTCCATCAGAGAGCAGTTTCACTCCTGAATCCTTCAGGTCATTGTTACTCAGGTCCAGCTCTCTCAGGTGTGAGGGGTTTGACCTCAGAGCTGAGACCAGAGATGCACAGCCTTCCTCTGTGACTAGACAGCCTGACAGCCTACAAAGAGTCAAATCATATTAAAACCACACTGCTATTATTTGGTGTTGAGTAAGTGAGTAGATAACATGTTTCTAAACACTACTAAAGTACTCCTGTTGATATCATGATTGAGAAAGATCATGAATGAATCATGAATAATAATGAGTGAGAGAGTTACAGAGGCTACAACAAAACATACTAACCTCTCACCATTAACCTCAAATAAAAGGTGACATTCTGTACTGTCGCCTAATATGAAACATTCTTTCTCAAATCCAAAATGCTGGAGCATAGCACCACATTTAAAACTGTAAGCTTCACTGTCCAAACACATATGGTGTGGACTATGTGTGCCTGGTAAACACACGTGGATCTGGTGAACAGTTATCACTTGTTGACCAACTACAGGAATACTGACCTCAGAGTCTCCAGTCTGCAGTGGGGATTCCCCAGTCGAGCAGAGAGCAGCTCCACTCCTGAATCCTCCAGGTCATTGTTACTCAGATCCAGCTCTCTCAGGTGTGAGGGGTTTGACCTCAGAGCTGAGACCAGAGAAGCACAGCCTTCCTCTGTAACTCCACAGCCTGACAGCCTGACAAAGAGATCATCATGACTTCACATACACACTGTTAATTTAACACCAGTAGTGTAGAAGGACAACGGCAGATGCATTTGGTTTATTCTCTAAAACAACATATAGATTCATCTTCCGTCTCCTAGAAACGTATGGTCATGTTGTTATACGAATGTGAAAATCAAAGCATTTATTCAATGTTATTCAATATAATATTATATACATATTACTATACATATTTTTCTCTAAACATAATATTTCTTCCTGATGATTAATTCTTAAATGTTATTTTATGTACTCACAGAACAGCTCTGGAGGCTTTGACCACTGGCAGCAGCCTCAGAAGAGTTTCCTCTGATCTGGAGTATTTCTTCAGGTCAAACACATCCAGCTCCTTTTCTGAAGTCAGCAACACAAAGACCAGAGCTGACCACTGTGCAGGTGACAGTTCTTCACTTGAGAGACTTCCTGATCTCAGGTAGCTTTGGATCTCCTCCACTAGAGAATGGTCATTGAGTTCATTCAGACAGTGGAACAGATTGATGCACCTCTCTGGAGAGGGATTCTCCCTGATCTTCTCCTTGATGTACTTGACTGTTTCTTCATGGGTCTGTGAGCTGCTTCTTGTCTTTGTCAGTAGACCTCGTAAGTGCTTCTGATTGGACTCCAGTGAGAGGCCCAGAAGGAAGCGGAGGAACAGGTCCAGGTTTCCTGTCTCACTTTGTAAGGCTTTATCCACAGCACTCTTGTAGACAGTAACTTCAGACTTGTCTCTGTACAGCAGAGAAAAGATACTGGACTTTGTTTGAAGTAACTTCAGGCTTGTTTTTTGTTTTCAGTTTGTTCATTAGATTCTCATTGTTGTTGATGAATGAGAGGAACATATATACAGCAGCCAGAAACTCCTGAATGCTCAGATGCACGAAGCAGTACACCTTGTCCTGGTACAGCCCACATTCCTCTCTAAAGAGCTGTGTGCACAATCCTGAGTACACAGAGGCTTCACTGACATCAATGCCAGCCTCTTTCAGGTCTTCTTCATAGAAAATCAGATTGCCCTTCACTAGCTGTTGAAAAGCCAGTTTTCCCAGTGACAGAATGCTCTTTTTATTCCAGTGTGGACCTGTCTCTTCTTTCCCAAGATACTTTTCATTCTTCTGTTTGGTATGAAACACCACAAGGTGTGTGTACATCTCAGTCAGAGTCTTGGGCATCTCTTCTCTCTTATGTTTCAGCATGTGTTCGAGGACTGTTGCAGAAATCCAACAGAAGACTGGAATGTGGCACATGATGTGGAGGCTCCTTGATGTCTTTATGTGTGAGATGATTCTGCTGGCCAGGTCCTCATCACTGAATCTCTTCCTGAAGTACTCCTCCTTCTGTGGGTCATTGAACCCTCGTACCTCTGTCACCTGGTCAACACACCATGAAGGGATCCTATTGGCTGCTGCAGGTCGGGTAGTTATCCAGAGGAGAGCAGAGGGAAGCAGATTTCCCTTGATGAGATTTGTCAGCAGAACATCCACTGAGGTTGACTTTGTGACGTCCCAACAGATCTTGTTCTTCTGGAAGTCTAGGGGCAGTCGGCACTCATCCAGACCATCAAAGATGAACAGAACTTTGTACTTGTTGTAGATGGAGATTCTTGATTGTTTGGTTTCCATTGAGAAGTGATTGAGAAGTTCAATGAAAGTGTGTTTGTCCTCTTTCATCAAATTCAGCTCCCGAAAAGGGAATGAAAATACAAATTGGACATCCTGATTTGCTTTTCCTTCAGCCCAGTCCAGAATGAACTTCTGCACAGAGACTGTTTTTCCAATGCCAGCGACTCCCTTTGTCAGCACAGTTCTGATGAGTTTGTCTTGTCCTGTTAAGGGTTTGAAGATGTCGTTACATTTGACTGCAGTCTCTGGTCTTGCTTGTTTCCTGGTTGTTGTCTCAATCTGTCTCAGCTCATGTTCATTATTGACCTCTCCTGTTCCTCCCTCTGTGATGTAGAGCTCTGTGTAGATCTTATTGAGAAGTGTTGGGTTTCCTTGTTTAGCGATCCCCTCAAATACACATTGAAACTTCTTCTTTAGATTAGATTTGAGTTCACGTTGGCAAATCACAGCAAGCTCATCTGAATGAACAAATAACACAGAGGATATTAATATTACATTTGTTTTCATGCCTACAGTATTGTAGGACTGTTATAAAGTTAAATTATAATCATTTATTCTCTTAACTGACTCTATAAATGTGTAAATGTTTTCATAATACATTACAGACTAGTGTGACTGATTACATTATTTGTGGTATTATTGATGGTATTATTAATGTTGTCTCTCTGTCTCTCTAAATTAATCAACACAACACATCCCTGCTGCTACTTGATGACATCAATAGGTGTTGTGTTAAGGCTGCTACAATATCATTGAGTTATACACAGCTTCTTTAGCTGTACTTTAGCTACAGCTGTTAAATGTTATAAAACATCATTCAACATGAGGCAGACAGCTCTTACATTTCTCAAGTGTGTCAGCAAGCTCCTTCTGGTTCATTTTCCTCAGGATGTGCAGTGTGATCTTCAGAGCCCCCTCTCTGGCACTGCTCTCCTGCTTCTCATCTTCAGCATCCACCACTTCCTCATCCTGCTTCTGACTCTCAAAGCCTTCTGGGAGTTCTGGACTAAGAATCCTCTTGAACATCTTCAGCTCGTTCTTCACAAATGTCATAATTTTCTCTTCAAGCAACTGAAATAAATCAAGTAAATAAGTTAAGCAAGAGAAGAAATGTTTTCTCATTAACACAATAATGAATAATTGACAGATCAACTTTACTTGAGGAAAACAAAAACAAATGTACATAACAGGACCACATACACTGAATATAGAGTCCAGGTCTGTTTGATGACTCTGGAAAGACTGAACACTGAGAATCTCTGACTCTGATCTCTCCTGTTGGTTTCTGTGGACAAAACATGAGATTACATCTCCTCAACCAGGGAGTACACACACACACACACACACACACACACACACACACACACACACACACACACACACACACACACACACACACACACACACAAACACACACGGAGGGAACGTTGTGTTTGTTTAATATTGTTTTAGGGCTATATAAATGGATAAAAGGATTAGCCTGTGGATTATGAAAACAACAAAAGAAATGTGAAAATGGGAGAGGAGAAATGACTAGAGACAGTGTTGTTTAACTCACTGACCATGACCCATGAGTTCTTCTTACCTTTGTTCAGTAGAAAAGTCTCCCTCTCTAAACACTATAGGACGATCCATAGACCGGTCACTCTTCATGGACACACAGCTGGGTACAGGGGAGGCTGGTCTCTCCTGCTTGATTGGTCTTCAACACAACAGAGACAAACATTACATCTCTCATCTACTCTGATCTCAGATGGGGAAACATAAGAAGAGTTTCATTCCAAAACGCAACATATCACTTCACAGAAATGAGCTTTTATTGTTTAAAGAAATTTTGTATTAATTATTACATCTCTCACAGACAAGGATTTGTTTAAAATCTATCACATGATGGTTTCATTTAAGAGAGACAAAAATCATGTTTTTTTATGCAAAATGCTATATATCTCCCTCACTCTCAAATGTGACCGACCGGCTCAATTTGGTAATTAACTAAATAACTACATATATAGTGATTTTGGTTTATGTCAGTTTAAATGTTTGTTATGGTATAAGTTGTTATTTTATGATTGTAAGTGATACAATTAACTAGTAATTCTCAGTAATTACTACTTTAGTAAGGAATAACACATTTTTTCAGCACTACTGCAGTTGCTAAATAATTCCAATAGATGGGAGCATAAGACCATAATGATAATTCAGAATAATAGTTTAGTTTTCTCCCTGGATACACCACCACTCCCCACGCTTCCTGCAGAACCCCTGCAGTACCTCCACAGACCCCGGATTGAGAACCCCCGATTTAGCAGATGCTCTTATCCAGAGAGATTTACAGTAACTGCATTCACCTTAAGATAGCTATTTATTTAGGAAATAAACTTAATGAATTATTCATAAAATGGTCATCTTACCTCTTAGCTTTGGTGTCATGTCCCCCAGAGAGATGCATTTTGGAGGCAGGGCCCCCCTCCTCTCTCTCCCCAGAGAGACTCATTTTAGAGCACTGACCCCTGTAAACAGAGATCCAGCATGTTTGTTGTGGTTAACACAGTGACAACTAAACAGAGATCCAGCATGTTGGTTGTGGTTAACACAGTGACAACTAAACAGAGATCCAACATGTTGGTTGTGGTTAACACAGTGACAACTAAACAGAGATCCAGCATGTTGGTTGTGGTTAACACAGTGACAACTAAACAGAGATCCAACATGTTGGTTGTGGTTAACACAGTGACAACTAAACAGAGATCCAGCATGTTGGTTGTGGTTAACACAGTGACAACTAAACAGAGATCCAGCATGTTGGTTGTGGTTAACACAGTGACAACTAAACAGAGATCCAGCATGTTGGTTGTGGTTAACACAGTGACAACTAAACAGAGATCCAGCATGTTGGTTGTGGTTAACACAGTGACAACTAAACCGAGATCCAGCATGTTGGTTGTGGTTAACACAGTGACAACTAATTATTGAATGTAAATTGTTGTCATTTATTCATTATCTCTTAGAAATAAAACATTTCCTAACAGACATATCCAAACAGTCAGGTGATTTAATGCATGACATGAACATGTAATCATGACTGATATTTGTCACCTCATCTCCATGTTTAGTGTCAATAATAATAAGAATAATAATAATAATGACAATAATATAATGTGTCACTCTTCGTTAAGGCAAGGGTTCCCAAATGTGCTTGGTGACCCACCAACGGAGGTGTTTTTTGAGTTGGGTTGAACGGTGAAAACAAAACCATTTGACATGGATAATCCTGTGTTCTGATGCTCTAACATTATAACAACATCAGTGGGGGCCTAATTGTCTAGCTTTTATTTAGCTGATTGAAAATTATCAAAGATTATATGCTATAATTGAAAAAGTCCATTATCTTTTCTACATACTTTCTATTTGGTTTTCGTCGTTTAAGTTAATACTGAAAACATTTGTTTTTGGCAATGTCATCCCTCGACCCACTGACAGAGTTCACATAGGCTACCAGTAGCAGGACTCATCACCTTCAAATCAGTTTCAATCTAAATAACTGAGCATGTAGCAATATTATCTAAACATTTCCTACAGAGACCATCAGGTCGTTCATCAATATAAAGGATATTTAAAAACATTTCCTACAGGGACCATCAGGTCATCATCAATATAAAGGATATTTAAAAACATTTCCTACAGAGACCATCAGGTCGTTCATCAATATAAAGGATATTTAAAACATTTCCTACAGAGACCATCAGGTCATCATCAATTTAAAGGATATTTAAAACATTTCCTACAGAGACCATCAGGTCGTTCAGCAATATAAAGGATCATATCTCCAGCCTACTCTCTCTATTGAATGTTTGATGACCTAACTTCATAATAATTAGCCTAGACTTACCAGAGTCTGTCTGTCTTTCCTTCAAATCAACACATTTATCCGACTTCTAATTGTACAGAGAAATATGTGCCACAGTTTCTACAGCCATTTTGTAACTGCGTGGGCTACAAACTTATTTATAATTTCATGTGTGGAAATCACATATTTTCTGACGCTCTTGCAGAGGAAGTAGTCTATATTACAAACTTCAAAATCCTTTTTATATTAATCTCAAATACACTACAATTTTTAAATTCCCTACATTGCAGGAAAGTTCTCATGCAAACAGTTATACATTTCAGATCCTGTACAGAGTTTGTCTTTGGTTTCGGGAAGGCTGAAAGATAACATTGAAATCCCCCCAAGTATTGCAAACAGGATGTTAACTTAGTCACAAGGTTGCGCTAACTACAGTAGTGTTGCAAAATCCTTTACACCCCACTCTTCCCCATCAGTCTTAAGAACAAAACATGTGGTTTAATGTAGATACATTTAGATACAACAGAAACAACATGTGGTATTCTCAACTTCTCTTTTAACAGAACAGAGACATTTCAGAGGAGGCTGGTGGGAGGTGTTATAGGAGGACGGGTTCATTTTTATGGCTGAAATGGAATAAATAAATGAATTCCATTCCAGTCTTTACACTGAGCCTGTCCTCATATTGCTCCTCCACCAGCTTCCTCTGGTTTGTATGTGAAAGTATGCAGGTATTCATGTTGTTGTGGAGGCAAATTATATTTAAACAAAATACTTTTAAAAGGTACAAATGCAGCCGTAAAAATAAAATAAAATCAGATGTGAAAATGGTGCATTTCTAAGTTTTGTAGAAAAAATATGAAGTTAAAAAGTTCTACCTGATGACATCATCAAAAGTTGAATAATTTTAAAAGCAGTGATTTTTCAAACCCAATTAGATTGTCAGTGGTGTGGGGAGCAATAAAATGCCCTCTACTGGGCTAGAAACTCATTGCAGGTTTTGAAATTCACAGTTTTTAATGAGTTTTCATCTCATTTTTTTTAACCACAGAAAGGTGCTGTTTTCAGAAATATAGATACTGTTTTGGTGCTGGAGAGGATGAATATGAGGTTGAAAAGTGCAGGATTTGCCTTTTAACACTAGAATCAGTCCTGCTCCCTGCCTTTTAACACTAGAATCAGTCCTGCTCCCTGCCTTTTAACACTAGAATCAGTCCTGCTCCCTGACTTTTAACACTAGAATCAGTCCTGCTCCCTGACTTTTAACACTAGAATCAGTCCTGCTCCCTGCCTTTTAACACTAGAATCAGACCTGCTCCCTGACTTTTAACACTAGAATCAGTCCTGCTCCCTGCCTTTTAACACTAGAATCAGTCCTGCTCCCTGACTTTTCCTAAATGTTTGTATTTTACACTGCTCATTTGTCTGAATTTTGAAATCAAGAACAGAAAAGTATTAAGAGCCTTTTAACCATGTTTTTCCCACCTACTACCTTAGCCCACCAAGACAATGTGCTGTTGGACCTTGGTACCCAGCCAGCCACTAATGAGTCTCCCTTTCCTCACTGAATAAATGTGCCATAATTTTTACCTTCTCAGCTCAGGGATTCGATCCAGCAACCTTTCAAGTACTGGCTCAACACTCTAACCACTAGGGTACCTGCAGCCCCTCCACTCTAACCACTAGGCTACCTGCCGCCCCTCCACTCTAACCACTAGGCTACCTGCCCTCCTTCCACTCTAACCACTAGGCTACCTGCCGCCTCTACACTCTAACCACTAGGCTACCTGCCCTCCTTCCACTCTAACCACTAGGCTACCTGCCGCCCCTCCACTCTAACCACTAGGCTACCTGCCCTCCTTCCACTCTAACCACTAGGCTACCTGCCGCCTCTACACTCTAACCACTAGGCTACCTGCCCTCCTTCCACTCTAACCACTAGGCTACCTGCCGCCCCTCCACTCTAACCACTAGGCTACCTGCCCTCCTTCCACTCTAACCACTAGGCTACCTGCCGCCTCTACACTCTAACCACTAGGCTACCTGCCCTCCTTCCACTCTAACCACTAGGCTACCTGCCGCCCCTCCACTCTAACCACTAGGCTACCTGCCCTCCTTCCACTCTAACCACTAGGCTACCTGCCGCCCCTCCACTCTAACCACTAGGCTACCTGCCCTCCTTCCACTCTAACCACTAGGCTACCTGCCGCCCCTCCACTCTAACCACTAGGCTACCTGCCCTCCTTCCACTCTAACCACTAGGCTACCTGCCGTCCCTCCACTCTAACCACTAGGCTACCTGCCGCCCCTCCACTCTAACCACTAGGCTACCTGCCGCCCCTCCACTCTAACCACTAGGCTACCTGCCTCCCCTCCAATCTAACCACTAGGCTACCTGCCGCCCCTCCACTCTAACCACTAGGCTACCTGCCGCCCCTCCACTCTAACCACTAGGCTACCTGCCTCCCCTTCACTCTAACCACTAGGCTACCTGCCGCCCCTCCACTCTAACCACTAGGCTACCTGCCGCCTCTACACTCTAACCACTAGGCTACCTGCCGTCCCTCCACTCTAACCACTAGGCTACCTGCCGCCTCTACACTCTAACCACTAGGCTACCTGCCTCCCCTCCACTCTAACCACTAGGCTACCTGCCTCCCCTCCACTCTAACCACTAGGCTACCTGCCGTCCCTCCACTCTAGCCACTAGGCTACCTGCCGCCTCTACACTCTAACCACTAGGCTACCTGCCTCCTCTACACTCTAACCACTAGGCTACCTGCCTCCTCTACACTCTAACCACTAGGCTACCTGCCTCCTCTACACTCTAACCACTAGGCTACCTGCCGCCTCTACACTCTAACCACTAGGCTACCTGCTGCCCCTCCACTCTAACCACTAGGCTACCTGCCGTCCCTCCACTCTAACCACTAGGCTACCTGCCGCCTCTACACTCTAACCACTAGGCTACCTGCCTCCTCTACACTCTAACCACTAGGCTACCTGCCGCCTCTACACTCTAACCACTAGGCTACCTGCCTCCCCTCCACTCTAACCACTAGGCTACCTGCCTCCTCTACACTCTAACCACTAGGCTACCTGCCGCCTCTACACTCTAACCACTAGGCTACCTGCCGCCCCTCCACTCTAACCACTAGGCTACCTGCCGTCCCTCCACTCTAACCACTAGGTTACCTGCCGCCTCTACACTCTAACCACTAGGCTACCTGCCTCCTCTACACTCTAACCACTAGGCTACCTGCATCCTCTACACTCTAACCACTAGGCTACCTGCCTCCTCTACACTCTAACCAGTAGGCTACCTGCTGCCCCTCCACTCTAACCACTAGGTTACCTGCCGCCCCAACACTCTAACCACTAGGCTACCTGCCGTCCCTCCACTCTAACCACTAGGCTACCTGCCGCCTCTACACTCTAACCAATAGGCTACCTGCCGCCTCTACACTCTAACCACTAGGCTACCTGCCTCCTCTACACTCTAACCACTAGGTTACCTGTCTCCTCTACACTCTAACCAATAGGCTACCTGCCGCCTCTATACTCTAACCACTAGGCTACGCTGCCTCCTCTACACTCTAAACACTAGGCTACCTGCCTCCTCTAAACTCTGACCACTAGGCTACCTGCCTCCTCTACACTCTAACCAATAGGCTACCTGCCGCCTCTACACTCTAACCACTAGGCTACGCTGCCTCCTCTACACTCTAACCACTTGGCTACCTGCCTCCTCTACACTCGAACCACTAGGCTACCTGCCTCCTCTACACTCTAACCACTAGGCTACCTGCCGCCTCTACACTCTAACCACTAGGCTACCTGCCTCCTCTACACTCTAACCACTAGGCTACCTGCCGTCCCTCCACTCTAACCACTAGGCTACCTGCCGTCCCTCCACTCTAACCACTAGGCTACCTGCCTCCCCTCCACTCTAACCACTAGGCTACCTGCCGTCCCTCCACTCTAACCACTAGGCTACCTGCCTCCTCTACACTCTAACCACTAGGCTACCTGCCGTCCCTCCACTCTAACCACTAGGCTACCTGCCTCCCCTCCACTCTAACCAGTAGGCTACCTGCCGTCCCTCCACTCTAACCACTAGGCTACCTGCCTCCCCTCCACTCTAACCACTAGGCTACCTGCCTCCCCTCCACTCTAACCACTAGGCTACCTGCCTCCCCTCTAACCACTAGGCTACCTGCCTCCCCTCCACTCTAACCACTAGGCTACCTGCCTCCCCTCTAATCACTAGGCTACCTGCCTCCTCTACACTCTAACCACTAGGCTACGCTGCCTCCTCTATACTCTAACCACTAGGCTACGCTGCCTCCTCTACACTCTAACCACTAGGCTACCTGCCTCCCCTCTAATGATGAGGTGTAGAGGTTGATTTAATGTAGAACAATAGTGTATTGATGAGGTGTAGAGGTTGATTTAATGTAGAACAATAGTGTATTGATGAGGTGTAGAGGTTGATTTAATGTAGAACAATAGTGTATTGATGAGGTGAAGAGGTTGATTTAATGTAGAACAATAGTGTAGTGATGAGGTGTAGAGGTTGATTTAATGTAGAACAATAGTGTATTGATGAGGTGTAGAGGTTGATTTAATGTAGAACAATAGTGTATTGATGAGGTGTGGAGGTTGATTTAATGTAGAACAATAGTGTATTGATGAGGTGTAGAGGTTGATTTAATGTAGAACAATAGTGTATTGATGAGGTGTAGAGGTTGATTTAATGTAGAACAATAGTTTATTGATGAGGTGTAGAGGTTGATTTAATGTAGAACAATAGTGTATTGATGAGGTGTAGAGGTTGATTTAATGTAGAACAATAGTGTATTGATGAGGTGTAGAGGTTGATTTAATGTAGAACAATAGTGTATTGATGAGGTGTAGAGGTTGATTTAATGTAGAACAATAGTTTATTGATGAGGTGTAGAGGTTGATTTAATGTAGAACAATAGTGTATTGATGAGGTGTAGAGGTTGATTTAATGTAGAACAATAGTGTATTGATGAGGTGTAGAGGTTGATTTAATGTAGAACAATAGTGTATTGATGAGATGTAGAGGTTGATTTAATGTAGAACAATAGTGTGTTGATGAGGTGTAGAGGTTGATTTAATGTAGAACAATAGTGTATTGATGAGGTGTAGAGGTTGATTTAATGTAGAACAATAGTGTATTGATGAGGTGTAGAGGTTGATTTAATGTAGAACAATAGTGTATTGATGAGGTGAAGAGGTTGATTTAATGTAGAACAATAGTGTATTGATGAGGTGTAGAGGTTGATTTAATGTAGAACAATAGTGTATTGATGAGGTGTAGAGGTTGATTTAATGTAGAACAATAGTGTATTGATGAGGTGTAGAGGTTGATTTAATGTAGAACAATAGTGTATTGATGAGGTGTAGAGGTTGATTTAATGTAGAACAATAGTGTATTGATGAGGTGTAGAGGTTGATTTAATGTAGAACAATAGTGTATTGATGAGGTGTAGAGGTTGATTTAATGTAGAACAATAGTTTATTGATGAGGTGTAGAGGTTGATTTAATGTAGAACAATAGTGTATTGATGAGGTGTAGAGGTTGATTTAATGTAGAACAATAGTGTATTGATGAGGTGTAGAGGTTGATTTAATGTAGAACAATAGTGTATTGATGAGGTGTAGAGGTTGATTTAATGTAGAACAATAGTGTATTGATGAGGTGTAGAGGTTGATTTAATGTAGAACAATAGTGTATTGATGAGGTGTAGAGGTTGATTTAATGTAGAACAATAGTGTATTGATGAGGTGTAGAGGTTGATTTAATGTAGAACAATAGTTTATTGATGAGGTGTAGAGGTTGATTTAATGTAGAACAATAGTGTATTGATGAGGTGTAGAGGTTGATTTAATGTAGAACAATAGTTTATTGATGAGGTGTAGAGGTTGATTTAATGTAGAACAATAGTTTATTGATGAGGTGTAGAGGTTGATTTAATGTAGAACAATAGTGTATTGATGAGGTGTAGAGGTTGATTTAATGTAGAACAATAGTGTATTGATGAGGTGTAGAGGTTGATTTAATGTAGAACAATAGTTTATTGATGAGGTGTAGAGGTTGATTTAATGTAGAACAATAGTGTATTGATGAGGTGTAGAGGTTGATTTAATGTAGAACAATAGTGTATTGATGAGGTGTAGAGGTTGATTTAATGTAGAACAATAGTGTATTGATGAGGTGTAGAGGTTGATTTAATGTAGAACAATAGTGTAGTGATGAGGTGTAGAGGTTGATTTAATGTAGAACAATAGTGTATTGATGAGGTGTAGAGGTTGATTTAATGTAGAACAATAGTGTATTGATGAGGTGTAGAGGTTGATTTAATGTAGAACAATAGTGTAGTGATGAGGTGTAGAGGTTGATTTAATGTAGAACAATAGTGTAGTGATGAGGTGTAGAGGTTGATTTAATGTAGAACAATAGTGTAATGATGAGGTGTAGAGGTTGATTTAATGTAGAACAATAGTGTAGTGATGAGGTGTAGAGGTTGATTTAATGTAGAACAATAGTGTAGTGATGAGGTGTAGAGGTTGATTTAATGTAGAACAATAGTGTATTGATGAGGTGAAGAGGTTGATTTAATGTAGAAAGACAATAGTGTAATGATGAGGTGTAGAGGTTGATTTAATGTAGAACAATAGTGTATTGATGAGGTGTAGAGGTTGATTTAATGTAGAACAATAGTGTATTGATGAGGTGTAGAGGTTGATTTAATGTAGAACAATAGTGTATTGATGAGGTGTAGAGGTTGATTTAATGTAGAACAATAGTGTAGTGATGAGGTGTAGAGGTTGATTTAATGTAGAACAATAGTGTATTGATGAAGTGTAGAGGTTGATTTAATGTAGAACAATAGTGTATTGATGAGGTGTAGAGGTTGATTTAATGTAGAACAATAGTGTATTGATGAGGTGTAGAGGTTGATTTAATGTAGAACAATAGTGTATTGATGAGGTGTAGAGGTTGATTTAATGTAGAACAATAGTGTAGTGATGAGGTGTAGAGGTTGATTTAATGTAGAACAATAGTGTAATGATGAGGTGTAGAGGTTGATTTAATGTAGAACAATAGTGTATTGATGAGGTGTAGAGGTTGATTTAATGTAGAACAATAGTGTATTGATGAGGTGTAGAGGTTGATTTAATGTAGAACAATAGTGTATTGATGAGGTGTAGAGGTTGATTTAATGTAGAACAATAGTTTATTGATGAGGTGTAGAGGTTGATTTAATGTAGAACAATAGTGTATTGATGAGGTGTAGAGGTTGATTTAATGTAGAACAATAGTGTATTGATGAGGTGTAGAGGTTGATTTAATGTAGAACAATAGTGTATTGATGAGGTGTAGAGGTTGATTTAATGTAGAACAATAGTGTATTGATGAGGTGTAGAGGTTGATTTAATGTAGAACAATAGTGTATTGATGAGGTGTAGAGGTTGATTTAATGTAGAACAATAGTTTATTGATGAGGTGTAGAGGTTGATTTAATGTAGAACAATAGTGTATTGATGAGGTGTAGAGGTTGATTTAATGTAGAACAATAGTGTATTGATGAGGTGTAGAGGTTGATTTAATGTAGAACAATAGTGTATTGATGAGGTGTAGAGGTTGATTTAATGTAGAACAATAGTGTAGTGATGAGGTGTAGAGGTTGATTTAATGTAGAACAATAGTGTATTGATGAGGTGTAGAGGTTGATTTAATGTAGAACAATAGTGTATTGATGAGGTGTAGAGGTTGATTTAATGTAGAACAATAGTGTAGTGATGAGGTGTAGAGGTTGATTTAATGTAGAACAATAGTGTAGTGATGAGGTGTAGAGGTTGATTTAATGTAGAACAATAGTGTAATGATGAGGTGTAGAGGTTGATTTAATGTAGAACAATAGTGTAGTGATGAGGTGTAGAGGTTGATTTAATGTAGAACAATAGTGTAGTGATGAGGTGTAGAGGTTGATTTAATGTAGAACAATAGTGTATTGATGAGGTGAAGAGGTTGATTTAATGTAGAAAGACAATAGTGTAATGATGAGGTGTAGAGGTTGATTTAATGTAGAACAATAGTGTATTGATGAGGTGTAGAGGTTGATTTAATGTAGAACAATAGTGTATTGATGAGGTGTAGAGGTTGATTTAATGTAGAACAATAGTGTATTGATGAGGTGTAGAGGTTGATTTAATGTAGAACAATAGTGTAGTGATGAGGTGTAGAGGTTGATTTAATGTAGAACAATAGTGTATTGATGAAGTGTAGAGGTTGATTTAATGTAGAACAATAGTGTATTGATGAGGTGTAGAGGTTGATTTAATGTAGAACAATAGTGTATTGATGAGGTGTAGAGGTTGATTTAATGTAGAACAATAGTGTATTGATGAGGTGTAGAGGTTGATTTAATGTAGAACAATAGTGTAGTGATGAGGTGTAGAGGTTGATTTAATGTAGAACAATAGTGTAATGATGAGGTGTAGAGGTTGATTTAATGTAGAACAATAGTGTATTGATGAGGTGTAGAGGTTGATTTAATGTAGAACAATAGTGTATTGATGAGGTGTAGAGGTTGATTTAATGTAGAACAATAGTGTATTGATGAGGTGAAGAGGTTGATTTAATGTAGAAAGACAACAGTGTAGTGATGAGTTTGTGTTATGCCTATTGATCAGCAGCAAATCATTTGACCACACCCCTTGTGGGTTAATAATATTCTCTTTTATGTTTTACTTTCCACAAATAAACTGTTGTGGGTCTGTTTTATTGACTGTAACTCTAACACTAATCACATGTATTGTAAGGAAATGAACACATGCTATGAGTTACAGTAGGCCTTTAGAGTAATGTATAACATGTCCTGGACTCTGTCCAAGTTGATGAGGGGGAAACAAATGATAACAGTCAACCTTCACAGCCGGCCCATCGACACTACTCCTAAACTGTACCAAAACTAATTTCACACATGATAAGAGTTATCCTGATCAGCTGGCCCATCGACACATGATAAGAGTTATCCTGATCAGCTGGCCCATCGACACTACTCCTAAACTGTACCAAAACTAATTTCACACATGATAAGAGTTAGCCTGATCAGCCTGCCCATCGACACTACTCCTAAACTATACCAAAACTAATTTCACACATGATAAGAGTTATCCTGATCAGCTTAGTTAGCCTGTAGACAAGATTACATTTACAATAATCTGATGAGTGACAATATTAGGCCTATCAGTTGTCATATTGAACATGAAGAGATGTGAGCATCTTGTAATTGACAGATGCAGGAAAAGGAGCATCTCTTTATCAAATCCTCCTTCAGAGTCACATGCAGGTAAAACATTGTGATTTCTATATAATACTGTTTCTGAAAGAGCAGATTCTGCAGATTAAACATTGTGTTTCTATATAGTACTGTATCTGAAAGAGCAGATTCTGCAGGTTAAACATTGTGATTTCTATATAGTACTGTATCTGAAAGAGCAGATTCTGCAGGTTAAACATTGTGATTTCTATATAGTACTGAATCTGAAAGAGCAGATTCTGCAGGTTAAACATTGTGATTTCTATATAATACTGTATCTGAAAGAGCATATTCAGCAGGTAAAACATTGTGATTTCTATATAGTACTGTATCTGAAAGAGCAGATTCTGCAGGTTAAACATTGTGATTTCTATATAGTACTGTATCTGAAAGAGCAGATTCTGCAGGTTAAACATTGTGTTTCTATATAGTACTGTATCTGAAAGAGCAGATTCTGCAGGTTAAACATTGTGATTTCTATATAATACTGTATCTGAAAGAGCATATTCAGCAGGTAAAACATTGTGATTTCTATATAATACTGTATCTGAAAGAGCAGATTCTGCAGGTTAAACATTGTGATTTCTATATAGTACTGTATCTGAAAGAGCAGATTCTGCAGGTTAAACATTGTGTTTCTATATAGTACTGTATCTGAAAGAGCAGATTCTGCAGGTTAAACATTGTGATTTCTATATAGTACTGCATCTGAAAGAGCAGATTCTGCAGGTTAAACATTGTGATTTCTATATAATACTGTATCTGAAAGAGCAGATTCTGCAGGTTAAACATTGTGATTTCTATATAGTACTGTATCTGAAAGAACAGATTCTGCAGGTTAAACATTGTGATTTCTATATAGTACTGTATCTGAAAGAGCAGATTCTGCAGGTTAAACATTGTGTTTCTATATAGTACTGTATCTGAAAGAACAGATTCTGCAGGTTAAACATTGTGATTTCTATATAGTACTGTATCTGAAAGAGCATATTCTGCAGGTTAAACATTGTGTTTCTATATAGTACTGTATCTGAAAGAGCATATTCAGCAGGTAAAACATTGTGATTTCTATATAGTACTGTATCTGAAAGAGCATATTCTGCAGGTTAAACATTGTGTTTCTATATAGTACTGTATCTGAAAGAGCATATTCTGCAGGTTAAACATTGTGTTTCTATATAATACTGTATCTGAAAGAGCATATTCAGCAGGTAAAACATTGTGTTTCTATATAGTACTGTATCTGAAAGAGCAGATTCTGCAGGTAAAACATTGTGATTTCTATATAGTACTGTATCTGAAAGAGCATATTCTGCAGGTAAAACAATGTGATTTCTATATAGTACTGTATCTGAAAGAGCAGATTCTGCAGGTTAAACATTGTGTTTCTATATAGTACTGTATCTGAAAGAGCAGATTCAGCAGGTTAAACATTGTGATTTCTATATAGTACTGTATCTGAAAGAGCAGATTCTGCAGGTTAAACATTGTGATTTCTATATAGTACTGTATCTGAAAGAGCAGATTCTGCAGGTAAAACATTGTGATTTCTATATAGTACTGTATCTGAAAGAGCATATTCTGCAGGTTAAACATTGTGATTTCTATATAGTACTGTATCTGAAAGAGCATATTCAGCAGGTAAAACATTGTGATTTCTATATAGTACTGTATCTGAAAGAGCAGATTCTGCAGGTTAAACATTGTGTTTCTATATAGTACTGTATCTGAAAGAGCAGATTCTGCAGGTTAAACATTGTGATTTCTATATAGTACTGTATCTGAAAGAGCATATTCAGCAGGTAAAACATTGTGATTTCTATATAGTACTGTATCTGAAAGAGCAGATTCTGCAGGTTAAACATTGTGATTTCTATATAGTACTGTATCTGAAAGAGCAGATTCTGCAGGTTAAACATTGTGATTTCTATATAGTACTGTATCTGAAAGAGCAGATTCTGCAGGTTAAACATTGTGATTTCTATATAGTACTGTATCTGAAAGAGCAGATTCTGCAGGTTAAACATTGTGTTTCTATATAGTACTGTATCTGAAAGAGCAGATTCTGCAGGTAAAACATTGTGATTTCTATATAGTACTGTATCTGAAAGAGCAGATTCTGCAGGTAAAACATTGTGTTTCTATATAGTACTGTATCTGAAAGAGCAGATTCTGCAGGTTAAACATTGTGATTTCTATATAGTACTGTATCTGAAAGAGCAGATTCTGCAGTTTCCTTGACACTTACCTTTATCAAATAACTCTCAACATTCAAGAGGTGCAGCTTTATTTCCAAAGTTCAATTTTTCTTCAACAATATTCGTGTTGTCCATGTTTTAATCACATGACCACTCCAGCAGCAGCATTGATCTGGCGACTAAGCAAAAACTAGTAACACAATCAAATTAAAATCTGATATTCTGTCGTCAATGGATGAACGGCCAATAGAAACCAGATAGAAACTGATCATGGTGCATGTGACTTCAGTTCTGGTTAGCCGCAGATGTCCAAACCAACTTGCTCAATGTCTTTCCATGTCTGGGGAAAGATGAAACCAGGCCAGCGAGTGAGTGACTGAGACTGTGGTTTTGAGTCATGTGGAGCCTTACATGGACAAATGCAGAAATGTGACCATGGACAGCTTCTTCACATCAATTTCCGTCAGACAAGTTGATTGCGAAGAAGACTAGCCTGCTATGAACAGTGAACACACAAAGAAGACTAGCCTGCTATGAACAGTGAACACACAAAGAAGTCTAGCCAGACACCAACTAGTATCCCCTTTATGATCTAGCCAGGCCATTACAGTATATACAGTATCTCTACCATATACAGACACCAACTAGTATCCCCTTTATGATCTAGCCAGGTCATTACAGTATATACAGTATCTCTACCATATACAGATACCAACTAGTATCCCCTTTATGATCTATCCAGGTCATTACAGTATATACAGTATCTCTACCATATACAGACACCAACTAGTATCCCCTTTATGATCTATCCAGGCCATTACAGTATATACAGTATCTCTACCATATACAGACACCAACTAGTATCCCCTTTATGATCTAGCCAGGTCATTACAGTATATACAGTATCTCTACCATATACAGATACCAACTAGTATCCCCTTTATGATCTAGCCAGGTCATTACAGTATATACAGTATCTCTACCATATACAGACACCAACTAGTATCCCCTTTATGATCTAGCCAGGTCATTACAGTATATACAGTATCTCTACCATATACAGATACCAACTAGTATCCCCTTTATGATCTAGCCAGGTCATTACAGTATATACAGTATCTCTACCATATACAGACACCAACTAGTATCCCCTTTATGATCTAGCCAGGTCATTACAGTATATACAGTATCTCTACCATATACAGACACCAACTAGTATCCCCTTTATGATCTAGCCAGGTCATTACAGTATATACAGTATCTCTACCATATACAGACACCAACTAGTATCCCCTTTATGATCTAGCCAGGTCATTACAGTATATACAGTATCTCTACCATATACAGATACCAACTAGTATCCCCTTTATGATCTAGCCAGGTCATTACAGTATATACAGTATCTCTACCATATACAGACACCAACTAGTATCCCCTTTATGATCTAGCCAGGTCATTACAGTATATACAGTATCTCTACCATATACAGACACCAACTAGTATCCCCTTTATGATCTAGCCAGGTCATTACAGTATATACAGTTTCTCTACCATATACAGACACCAACTAGTATCCCCTTTATGATCTAGCCAGGTCATTACAGTATATACAGTATCTCTACCATATACAGACACCAACTAGTATCCCCTTTATGATCTAGCCAGGTCATTACAGTATATACAGTATCTCTACCATATACTGACACCAACTAGTATCCCCTTTATGATCTAGCCAGGTCATTACAGTATATACAGTATCTCTACCATATACAGACACCAACTAGTATCCCCTTTATGATCTAGCCAGGTCATTACAGTATATACAGTATCTCTACCATATACAGACACCAACTAGTATCCCCTTTATGATCTAGCCAGGTCATTACAGTATATACAGTATCTCTACCATATACAGACACCAACTAGTATCCCCTTTATGATCTAGCCAGGTCATTACAGTATATACAGTATCTCTACCATATACAGACACCAACTAGTATCCCCTTTATGATCTAGCCAGGTCATTACAGTATATACAGTTTCTCTACCATATACAGACACCAACCAGTATCCCCTTTATGATCTAGCCAGGTTATTACAGTATATACAGTATCTCTACCATATACAGATACCAACTAGTATCCCCTTTATGATCTAGCCAGGTCATTACAGTATATACAGTATCTCTACCATATACAGACACCAACTAGTATCCCCTTTATGATCTAGCCAGGTCATTACAGTATATACAGTATCTCTACCATATACTGACACCAACTAGTATCCCCTTTATGATCTAGCCAGGTCATTACAGTATATACAGTATCTCTACCATATACAGACAGCCTTCCATCTGACAGACACCAATTAGTATCCCCTTCTATTATGTTACATTCATATTAGATGGCAAGACTCTGTAAAATGAGGTACTTGCTGCTGGACTGTTGCAGTGTTCTACAATGTGCTCAACATGGCTGCTATCAACACGTGTTGTACAAGCAATGCCTTGACAAGACAGTCAGCAGGAGAGATTTCACGATGGATCTGGCATGTGAGCTTCGTGAGAACCACATGAACGCAGAGAAAGAAGCTACAGTCACCAAGCAGGCAGCAGGTCCTGCTCTCCCTCTTCCCCAAGCACCACAGCACCAAGCAGGCAGCAGGTCCTGGTCTCCCTCTTCCCCAAGCACCACAGCTCCAAGCAGGCAGCAGGTCCTGGTCTCCCTCTTCCCCAAGCACCACAGCTCCAAGCAGGCAGCAGGTCCTGGTCTCCCTCTTCCCCAAGCACCACAGCTCCAAGCAGGCAGCAGGTCCTGCTCTCCCTCTTCCCCAAGCACCACAGCTCCAAGCAGGCAGCAGGTCCTGCTCTCCCTCTTCCCCAAGCACCACAGCTCCAAGCAGGCAGCAGGTCCTGCTCTCCCTCTTCCCCAGGCACCACAGCTCCAAGCAGGCAGCAGGTCCTGCTCTCCCTCTTCCCCAGGCACCACAGCTCGAAGCAGGCAGCAGGTCCTGCTCTCCCTCTTCCCCAAGCACCACAGCTCCAAGCAGGCAGCAGGTCCTGCTCTCCCTCTTCCCCAAGCACCACAGCACCAAGCAGGCAGCAGGTCCTGCTCTCCCTCTTCCCCAAGCACCACAGCTCCAAGCAGGCAGCAGGTCCTGATCTCCCTCTTCCCCAAGCACCACAGCTCCCTCGGGGGAGAAAGAAGACACAATGACAAGTCGGCAGGTGCACACCAAACAAGGCCAATGAAACCTGTGTGCAGGGCAACCGATTTGATTTGTTTGTGGACCCAAAGCATAAAGAGAAGACGGGATTGATTCATGTGTAAAGGCACGGTACAGTGTCTGATACAATCAACAAATTATTGTTTTAATATATTTTTATAAATATATTTCCACAAATATTTTTTTATGCAATTCATCCTTTACAATTGTGCTTTTGTTTAGGAATACAGAATACATTTCATCTGCTCACCTTATTCAAATATTACTTTTTCGGTTGTTTCTAATTTGTCAAAAGATTCTGTAAATGGACTTTATTAATTACTATAACTCTTACTAATCGAATCTACAAGTACAGTTGATCAAATGGATTCCACTGTAGAGTTTTTATTGTAAGGGAAATAGGCTGTAGGACAATTTATTTTCTACATTGTAGAATTAACAATTGTTGTTATTTTACTGATATATTTCCACTAATCTTTATTAATGTAATTAATATTTTACAGTAGTTTATAGACTATTTATCAAGTGTTTATTTAACAAACCATGTTTTCACACCTTGCAACTTTCTGGATGATATGCATCTGATGCATATGCTAAAGTGGACGCCTGGCAACTTTCTCTAGCAGGGACTTATATACTGAAAGACCAGGTGTGTAACGGCCGTCGTTCAAATCAGACCAAGGGGCAGCGGAGGATGTGTTCATCTTAAATGAATTTAATGGATCGATTGAACACTATACAAAAATAAACCAAAAAACGACCAGCAACAGTTCTGCCAGGATACAAAACTAAACAAGAAAATATTCACCCACAAACCCCAAAGGAAAAACAGGCTGCCTATGTATGACTGTCAATCAGCAACAACGATCTACACCTGTTCCTGATTGAGAGCCATACACGGCCGAAACAAAGAAAACCACCAACATAGAAAAAGAAACCTAGAACGCCCACCCATGTCACACCCCGGCCTAACCAAAAATAGAGAACAAAAAACCCTCTCTATGGCCAGGGCATTACAAGGTGGTTCAGTGTTAAGGACTGGTAGATGGGTGTTCTGATAGGCTGAAAGACCAGGTGGTTCTAGTGTTAATTAATGACTGGTAGATGGGTGTTCTGATAGGCTGATAGACCAGGTGGTTCTAGTGTTAATTAATGACTGGTAGATGGGTGTTCTGATAGGCTGATAGACCAGGTGGTTCAGTGTTAAGGACTGGTAGATGGGTGTTCTGATAGGCTGATAGACCAGGTGGTTCTAGTGTTAAGGACTGGTAGATGGGTGTTCTGATAGGCTGATAGACCAGGTGGTTCAGTGTTAAGGACTGGTAGATGGGTGTTCTGATAGACCAGGTGGTTCTAGTGTTAAGGACTGGTAGATGGGTGTTCTGATAGGCTGATAGACCAGGTGGTTCTAGTGATAAGGACTGGTAGATGGGTGTTCTGATATGCTGATAGACCAGGTGGTTCTAGTGATAAGGACTGGTAGATGGGTGTTCTGATAGGCTGAAAGACCAGGTGGTTCTAGTGTTAAGGACTGGTAGATGGGTGTTCTGATAGGCTGAAAGACCAGGTGGTTCTAGTGTTAATTATTGACTGGTAGATGGGTGTTCTGATTGGCTGATAGACCAGGTGGTTCTAGTGTTAATTAATGACTGGTAGATGGGTGTTCTGATAGGCTGATAGACCAGGTGGTTCTAGTGTTAATTAATGACTGGTAGATGGGTGTTGCTCATGCATTCACTCATGCTGACCGGCTCCAGTACTTTGTTCTTGACTAAAGCCTCCAAGTCAGCCTAGACTTTTGGTCTGATAGCAGAAGCTACAGGTCCTGCTTTCAGAACCTTTGGTTTGCTGTCTGGCTTAATGCCAAGCTTCCCTGTGATGTCGTTCATACAACCCTGCTGTCCATTTAATCCGTCTGCTTCTTTAAGATGGCAGGTAGGTCTGTGTCTCTATATGTGTCATTGTCTGCACTGATGGCCAGTCCAGTGTGATTTTCTCCAACTATGAACATCCCAGTAGTGATGGATAGTCTCCCTTCACAACATAGCAGCTTTTCAGTTAGTCTGTTTACCTGAACTGTGACTTCAGTGATGTCTCTCAAGGTGACAGATTCACCTGTGTAAGTCTTTAACACGAGGTGTACTGGTTAAAGTGGAAGGTGTTTGTGTCTTCTTTTCTGACACAAGAGATACAGCTGCCCCTGTGTCAATCTCCATACCGGGAGACATAGTAGCCGTGCAGCCCGCCAGGAAAAAGTCTGTATTTTCAGTGTGACTTCCTGGTCTGATGAGTCACTCACCTCAGTGTTCTCTTACTCAACAGTGTGAACATGTAAATTTGTCTTTCCTTGGAATGTCTGTTTCTTGTTTTCAGTATGATGCTTTCTCTGTTCTCTTTTTGTTTCTGGAGACTTGTTCGATGTGGTCCTTTTTAAGAGGCTGATCCATGTCCTCACACCAACATGTAGAAGTCTGATGTCCCTCCTTGCCGCAGTGGAAGCATGTGACTTGATTTCCCTTCCCTTTGATTTTCAGTTGAAACTGCACTTCTCCTTTTTTGTGATCAACTTTTTATTTATTTTAAAGAAACACAGACAAGAACAAATAGCAGCAGGAATGGTTATACAGCTAGAAACACAATACTGTTAAAATATATATCAGAACAAATAGCAGCAGGAATGGTTATACAGCTAGAGACACAATACTGTTAAAATATATCAGAACAAATAGCAGCAGGAATGGTTATACAGCTAGAGACACAATACTGTTAAAATATATCAGAACAAATAGCAGCAGGAATGGTTATACAGCTAGAGACAATACTGTTAAAATATATCAGAACAAATAGCAGCAGGAATGGTTATACAGCTAGAGACACAATACTGTTAAAATATATCAGAACAAATAGCAGCAGGAATGGTTATACAGCTAGAGACACAATACTGTTAAAATATATATCAGAACAAATAGCAGCAGGAATGGTTATACAGCTAGAGACACAATACTGTTAAAATATATCAGAACAAATAGCAGCAGGAATGGATATACAGCTAGAGACACAATACTGTTAAAATATATCAGAACAAATAGCAGCAGGAATGGTTATACAGCTAGAGACACAATACTGTTAAAATATATCAGAACAAATAGCAGCAGGAATGGTTATACAGCTAGAGACACAATACTGTTAAAATATATATCAGAACAAATAGCAGCAGGAATGGCTAAACAGCTAGAGGCATAATACTGTCAAAAAATATATATAAGTATATTATGTAAACCAGGTATTGCAGGTAAAAACAATTATAATTAACCACATATACAATCACTCACCTGAGCCGCATCAACCCCTCCTGGGACCACCCCAACCCCTCCTGGGACCACCCCAACCCACCCTCCATCCCCTCCTGGGACCACCCCACCACACCATCCATCCCCTCCTGGGACCACCCCAACCAACCATCCAACCCCTCCTGGGACCACCCCAACCCACCCTCCATCCCCTCCTGGGACCACCCCAACCCACCCTCCATCCCCTCCTGGGACCACCCCAACCCACCCTCCAACCCCTCCTGGGACCACCCCAACCCACCCTCCATCCCCTCCTGGGACCACCCCACCCCACCCTCCATCCCCTCCTGGGACCACCCCAACCCACCCTCCATCCCCTCCTGGGACCACCTCACCCTCCATCCCCTCCTGGGACTACCCCACCCTCCAACCCCTCCTGGGACCACCCCAACCCACCCTCCATCCCCTCCTGGGACCACCCCAACCCACCCTCCATCCCCTCCTGGGACCACCCCACCACACCATCCATCCCTCCTGGGACCACCCCACCACACCATCCATCCCCTCCTGGGACCACCCCAACCCCACCATCCATCCCCTCCTGGGACCACCCCACCCCACCCTCCATCCCCTCCTTGGACCACCCCAACCCATCCTCCTACCCCTCCTGGGACCACCCCAACCCACCCTCCAACCCCTCCTGGGACCACCCCACCCTCCATCCCCTCCTGGGACCACCCCACCCCAACCCACCCTCCATCCCCTACTGGGACCACCCCACCCCACCCTCCATCCCCTCCTGGCACCACCCCACCCCACCCCAACCCACCCTCCATCCCCTCCTGGGACCACCCCAACCCACCCTCCAACCCCTCCTGGGACCACCCCACCCCAACCCACCCTCCATCCCCTCCTGGGACCACCCCAACCCACCCTCCAACCCCTCCTGGGACCACCCCAACCCACCCTCCATCCCCTCCTGGGACCACCCCACCCCACCATCCATCCCCTCCTGGGACCACCCCAACCCACCCCCCAACCCCTCCTGGGACCACCCCACCCCAACCCACCCTCCATCCCCTCCTGGGACCACCCCAACCCACCCTCCATCCCCTCCTGGGACCACCCCAACCCACCCTCCAACCCCTCCTGGGACCACCCCAACCCCACCTGGGACCACCCCACCCCACCATCCAACCCCTCCTGGGACCACCCCAACCCACCCTCCATCCCCTCCTGGGACCACCCCAACCCACCCTCCAACTCCTCCTGGGACCACCCCAACCCACCCTCCATCCCCTCCTGGGACCACCCCAACCCCTCCTGGGACCACCCCACCCCACCATCCAACCCCTCCTGGGACCACCCCACCCCACCCTCCATCCCCTCCTGGGACCACCCCAACCCACCCTCCAACTCCTCCTGGGACCACCCCAACCCACCCTCCATCCCCTCCTGGGACCACCCCAACCCCTCCTGGGACCACCCCAACCCACCCTCCATCCCCTCCTGGGACCACCCCACCCCAACCCACCCTCCATCCCCTCCTGGGACCACCCCAACCCACCATCCAACTCCTCCTGGGACCACCCCACCCCACCCAACCTGATCGCTATGAAATAAAATACAAAATCAGTAAAAAATCAGTAAGGCCACATTTGCACTCAAATTATAATGGACGTCAATCAGTTGGGTAAAAAACACACTTGTATAGTTTCAGCTGCAGATAACCAGCTGTCAATTGTTTTATAAATTATATCTATAAAAGTGCTGATCCAATGAGGTGTGGTGGTAGACATCTTAGGTCCAACATCTGTTTTGCTGCTGTCAAACCTGACAACATTAAACCTATTTTCTGTAATGATAGTGGTGAATTATGATTAAGTGATAACAGTTTGGGGGAACAAGGTTTGATGATATCCACTACAGCAGATAAGACAGAGGGTACCTCTTTCCCAAACATGTCCCCTGGTCACTCCCAGTACATCTGATTAAAGGAGGCCAAGGCACCTTGATTACATAGATCACACAGAGGAGAGGTTCTGATGTTCATTACATGATGTTTTCTAGGTGGAAGGTCTTCATTACATAGATTACACAGAGGAGAGGTTCTGATGTTCATTACATGATGTTTTCTAGGTGGAAGGTCTTCATTACATAGATCACACAGAGGAGAGGTTCTGATGTTCATTACATGATGTTTTCTAGGTGTGAAGGTCTTCATTACATAGATCACACAGAGGAGAGGTTCTGATTTTCATTACATGATGTTTTCTAGGTGGAAGGTCTTCATTACATAGATTACACAGAGGAGAGGTTCTGATGTTCATTACATGATGTTTTCTAGGTGGAAGGTCTTCATTACATAGATCACACAGAGGAGAGGTTCTGATGTTCATTACATGATGTTTTCTAGGTGTGAAGGTCTTCATTACATAGATCACACAGAGGAGAGGTTCTGATTTCCATTACATGATGTTTTCTAGGTGGAAGGTCTTCATTACATAGATCACACAGAGGAGAGGTTCTGATTTTCATTACATGATGTTTTCTAGGTGTGAAGGTCTTCATTACATAGATCACACAGAGGAGAGGTTCTGATGTTCATTACATGATGTTTTCTAGGTGTGAAGGTCTTCATTACGTAGATCACACAGAGGAGAGGTTCTGATGTTCATTACATGATGTTTTCTAGGTGGAAGGTCTTCATTACATAGATCACACAGAGGAGAGGTTCTGATTTTCATTACATGATGTTTTCTAGGTGGAAGGTGAACCCTGTGTATGAGATTACAATGTATCAGCTGGTAATTAGTATTGTTAGATGAATCCACTAAGTTCCTGATGAACTCAGCTGGTGAGCCTCTTTAGCAGCTAGTTCCATGGACACACTGATTTCAATGTCCTTCACCAAGGTCAGATGACTTCCAGTCAACAGTCTCTTCTGTGTAGCTTAGCCCACATACTAGTCTGTCTCTGATGATGTCATTTACAACACCATTCAACTCACAGTGTTCTGATCCTTTCTTTAACGCAGCAGCAAACATTGGTACTGATTCTCCCTCTTCCTGATGTCTCCTGTGGAACCTGAACCTTTCAGCATTAACTAGTGGTTCTGGTGAAACATGTCCTTTCAGTATCTCCACAATATCCCCATACGTCTTATTACCTGTTCTGTCTGGCTGTAGCAGGCTGACTAGTAAATGACATGTCTTTGACCCCATTACACTAAAAACTGTAAGCACAATGTTGTCCTCATCAATGTAATTTACAAGTACAAAACATTCAAACCGTTCTGTATATGAGGTCCCCTGCTCAATACTTTCATCAAACTGTCCAATGGTTCCAACAATTCCAGACATTTTTTATTTCTCAATAGGATCCTGATTGTCATTCACTTCAGTATTGTCCTCAACCACAGCAATATTTTCCTCAGTCACGTGATCTTCTTTCACTTTGCTCATTTAGCAGTTTTTAATTCCTCAGTTCGTCTTCACAGTTGAATAAATGTCCTTTCACTGTATATTCCTCCCTTTTTAATCAAGTTGTTTTCCCGCTCCAACATCCGTCTCGAGTCCTTTTCTGCCATCCATGACGATGCTAACTCTCTCTCTTAGCTAGCTCCACTATGCACTTACCTCTGCTAGCAATACACTGTGCTAACATTAGCCTGGACTGTACCACAGAAAATAACTCTCTCTCTTAGCTAGCTCCACTATGCACTTACCTCTGCTAGCAATACACTGTGCTAACATTAGCCTGGACTGTACCACAGAAAATAACTCTCTCTCTTAGCTAGCTCCACTATGCACTTACCTCTGCTAGCAATACACTGTGCTAACATTAGCCTGGACTGAACCACAGAAAATAACTCTCTCTCTTAGCTAGCTCCACTATGCACTTACCTCTGCTAGCAATACACTGTGCTAACATTAGCCTGGACTGTACCACAGAAAATAACTCTCTCTCTTAGCTAGCTCCACTATGCACTTACCTCTGCTAGCAATACACTGTGCTAACATTAGCCTGGACTGTAACCACAGAAAATAACTCTCTCTCTTAGCTAGCTCCACTATGTACTTGCCTCTGCTAGCAATACACTGTGCTAACATTAGCCTGGACTGTACCACAGAAAATAACTCTCTCTCTTAGCTAGCTCCACTATGTACTTACCTCTGCTAGCAATACACTGTGCTAACGTTAGCCTGGACTGAACACAGAAAAAAACTCTCTCTCTTAGCTAGCTCCACTATGTACTTACCTCTGCTAGCAATACACTGTGCTAACATTAGCCTGGACTGAACCACAGAAAATAACTCTCTCTCTTAGCTAGCTCCACTATGTACTTACCTCTGCTAGCAATACACTGTGCTAACATTAGCCTGGACTGAACCACAGAAAATAACTCTCTCTCTTAGCTAGCTCCACTATGTACTTACCTCTGCTAGCAATACACTGTGCTAACATTAGCTTGGACTGTACCACAGAAAATAACTCTCTCTCTTAGCTAGCTCCACTGTGTACTTACCTCTGCTAGCAATACACTGTGCTAACATTAGCCTGGACTGTAACCACAGAAAATAACTCTCTCTCTTAGCTAGCTCCACTATGTACTTACCTCTGCTAGCAATACACTGTGCTAACATTAGCCTGGACTGTACCACAGAAAATAACTCTCTCTCTTAGCTAGCTCCACTATGTACTTACCTCTGCTAGCAATACACTGTGCTAACATTAGCCTGGACTGTACCACAGAAAATAACTCTCTCTCTTAGCTAGCTCCACTATGCACTTACCTCTGCTAGCAATACACTGTGCTAACATTAGCCTGGACTGTAACACAGAAAATAACTGTTTTAAACAGTTGTAAAAACCGACTTCTTCCAGACAGAATAGTTCCTGTAGATTCAGACTTACTCATCACCAATCTGTTGTTATGTTTTGTGGGTTTCATAACCACGTCTGTATAACAATTCAATAATGATGAGACGGGAGACAGGAATCAGTTCAGCCATTTATCTGGAACGTGATCATCTCAACACATACAAACCCCCATGATGCTCTGCGGCACAATTCCAATACACAGCAAATACATAATACATAAGTAAATGGACAGTAAGCAAAACTCAGAGGACTTTAAATGTTTAGTTATAGAAAGTAGGGCCATGGGATATGGGTCAGAAAGGTCAGTATGTTTGGTACCTGGTTACAGAGGTGACATAACAAGCATAAGGTCCATTATAACACAGTGAAGTAGAGGTGGGATATGGGTCAGAAAGGTCAGTATGTTTGATAGCTGGTTACAGAGGTGACATAACAACCATAAGGTCCATTATAACACAGTGAAGTAGAGGTGGGATAGGGTCAGAAAGGTCAGTATGTTTGGTACCTGGTTACAGAGGTGACATAACAACCATAAGGTCCATTATAACACAGTGAAGTAGAGGTGGGATATGGGTCAGAAAGGTCAGTATGTTTGATAGCTGGTTACAGAGGTGACATAACAACCATAAGGTCCATTATAACACAGTGAAGTAGAGGTGGGATATGGGTCAGAAAGGTCAGTATGTTTGATAGCTGGTTACAGAGGTGACATAACAACCATAAGGTCCATTATAACACAGTGAAGTAGAGGTGGGATATGGGTCAGAAAGGTCAGTATGGTTGATAGCTGGTTACAGAGGTGACATAACAACCATAAGGTCCATTATAACACAGTGAAGTAGAGGTGGGATAGGGTCAGAAAGGTCAGTATGTTTGGTACCTGGTTACAGAGGTGACATAACAAGCATAAGGTCCATTATAACACAGTGAAGTAGAGGTGGGATATGGGTCAGAAAGGTCAGTATGTTTTATAGCTGGTTACAGAGGTGACATAACAAGCATAAGGTCCATTATAACACAGTGAAGTAGAGGTGGGAGATAAAAGCAGACATGGACAGTGAGACGGTGTGAGGAGGTCAGGGGTCAAACACTAGATCAGGACAGGTAGAAATGGCAGGGCTGGAAATAGACACAGACACATTCTGATCATGGCACGACAAATCTCCTTCGCACGGAGAGGATCAGGCTGTTGATTGTGGCCTGTGGAATGTTGTCCCACTCCTCTCCAATGGCTGTGTGAAGTTGCTGGATATTGGTGGGAATTGGAACACGCTGTCGTACACGTCTATCCAGAGCATCCCAAACATGCTCAATGGGTGACATGTCTGGTGAGTACTCAGGCCATAGAATAACAGTTTTTTTTCAGCTTCCAGGAATTGTGTTCAGCGACATCGGGCCCGTGCATTATCATACTAAAACATGAGGTGATTGGTGAGGATGAATGGCACGACAATGGGATCTCATCACGGTATCTCTGTGCATTCAAATTGCCATCGATTAAATGCACTTGTGTTTGTTGTCCGAAGCTTATGCCCATTCCATAACCTCACCACCACCATAGGGCACTCTGTTCACAAAGTTGACATCAGCAAACCGCTCGCCCACATGATGCTGTACATGTGGTCTGCTTTTTTTAGGCCGGTTGGACGTACTGCCAAATTCTATAAACCAACGTTCAAGGTGATTTAGAGAAATTAGCTTTACATTTTCTAGCAACATCTCTGTTGCACATTCCTGCAGTCAACATGCCAACTGCACACTCCCTCAAAACAGAGACATCTCTGGTATTGTGTTATGTGAAAAAACTGCACATTTTAGAGTGGCCTTTTATTGCCCTCAGCACAAGGTGCACCTGTGTAATGATCATGCTGTTTAATCAGATTGTTGATATGCCACAGCCTGTCAGGTGGTGGATTATCTTGGCAAAGAACAAATGATCACTAACAGGGATGTAAAGACATTTGTGCACAACATTTGACAGAAATAAGCTTTTGTGTGTATGGAACATTTCTGGGATCTTTTATTTCAGCTCATGAAACATGGGACCAACACTTTACATGTTGCATTTATATTTTAATTCAGGGTATTTACAGGAATAAGCTGGTCCAAACTGGTGTGTGTGTGTCATGTGTGTGTTGGTCCAGTGTGTGTGTGTGTGTGTGTGTGTGTGTGTGTGTGGGTCCAGTGTGTGTGTGTTTCCAGTGTGTGTGTGTGTCGGTCCAGTGTATGTGGGTCCAGTGTGTGTGTGTGTGTGTGTGTGTGTGTGTGTGTGTGTGGTGTGAGAGAGAGTGTGTGTGTGTGTCCTGTGTGTCCACTTTGTGTGTGTATGTGTGTGTGTGTCCTGTGTGCGTGTGTGTGTGTGTGTGTGTGTGTCCTGTGTGTGTGTCCAGTTTGTGTGTCCAGTGTGTGTGTCCAGTGTGTGTGCCTGTCCGTGTGTGTGTGTGTGTGTGTGTTTGTCCAGTGTGTGTGTCGAGTTTGTGTGTGTCTTTCTGTCCAGTGTGTGTGTGTGTCTGTCCAGTGTGTGTGTGTGTGTGTGTGTGTGTGTGTGTGTGTGTGTGTGTCCAGTGTGTGTGTCCATTGTGTGTGTGTGTGTCCTGTGTGTGTGTCCAGTGTGTGGGACCAGTGTGTGTGTGTGTGTGTGTGTGTGTGTGTGTGTGTGTGTGTGTGTGTGTGTGTGTGTGTGTCCTGTTTGTCCGGTGTGTCTGTGTGTGTCAAGAATGTGTGTGTCAGTGCGTGTGTGTGTGTTTCCAGTGTGTGCGTGTGTGCCCTGTTTGTCCGGTGTGTGTGTGTGTGTCAAGAATGTGTGTGTCAGTGTGTGTGTGTGTGTTTTTCTGTCCAGTGAGTGTGTGTGTGTCTCTGTCCAGTGTGCATGTGTGCCCTGTGTGTGTGTGTGGTCTGTCTGTGTGTGTGTGTGTGTGTGTGTGTGCCCTGTTTGTGTGTCCAGTGTGAATGTGTGTGTGTGTGTGTGTGTCGGTGTGTGTGTGTGTGTGTCCAGTGGGTGTGTGTCCACTGTGTGTGTCCTGTGTGTGTGTGTCCTGTGTGTGTGCCCTGTGTGTGAAGAGTCCCACATTTCTGAGGTTCGGCAGTGGCCTGAAGGTATGTTAGGTTCAGGAGTGGGTTGCTGAGGTCCGAGTCTGATGGTTTTCAGGGTGGGCCCCTGTGGCCCCCCTCCCAGCAGTGTCTGTATGGGATAGGACTGTAGTCAGAAGGTTTTCAGGGTGGGCCCCTGTGGCCCCCC
Source organism: Salmo trutta (assembly GCF_901001165.1). Taxonomy (NCBI): domain Eukaryota; kingdom Metazoa; phylum Chordata; class Actinopteri; order Salmoniformes; family Salmonidae; genus Salmo; species Salmo trutta. The sequence goes on along the minus strand of NW_021822911.1, from coordinate 13,123,446 downwards.
TCCCAGCAGTGTCTGTATGGGATAGGACTGTAGTCAGAAGGTTTTCAGGGTGGGCCCATATGGCCCCCCTCCCAGCAGTGTCTGTATGGGATAGGTCTGTAGTTAGGTTTTCAGGGTGGGCCCCTATGGACCCCCTTCCAGCAGTGTCTGTATGGGATAGGACTGTAGTCAGAAGGTTTTCAGGGTGGGCCCATATGGCCCCCCTCCCAGCAGTGTCTGTATGGGATAGGACTATAGTCAGAAGGTTTTCAGGGTGGGCCCCTTTGGCCCCCCTCCCAGCAGTGTCTGTATGGGATAGGACTGTAGTCAGAAGGTTTTCAGGGTGGGCCCATATGGCCCCCCTCCCAGCAGTGTCTGTATGGGATAGGACTGTAGTCAGAAGGTTTTCAGGGTGGGCCCATATGGCCCCCCTCCCAGCAGTGTCTGTATGGGATAGGACTGTAGTCAGAAGGTTTTCAGGGTGGGCCCATATGGCCCCCCTCCCAGCAGTGTCTGTATGGGATAGGACTGTAGTCAGAAGGTTTTCAGGGTGGGCCCATATGGCCCCCCTCCCAGCAGTGTCTGTATGGGATAGGACTGTAGTCAGAAGGTTTTCAGGGTGGGCCCATATGGCCCCCCTCCCAGCAGTGTCTGTATGGGATAGGACTGTATTTAGGTTTTCAGGGTGGGCCCATATGGCCCCCCTTCCAGCAGTGTCTGTATGGGATAGGACTGTAGTCAGAAGGTTTTCAGGGTGGGCCCCTATGGACCCCCTCCCAGCAGTGTCTGTATGGGATAGGACTGTAGTCAGAAGGTTTTCAGGGTGGGCCCATATGGCCCCCCTCCCAGCAGTGTCTGTATGGGATAGGACTATAGTCAGAAGGTTTTCAGGGTGGGCCCCTGTGGCCCCCCTCCCAGCAGTGTCTGTATGGGATAGGACTGTAGTCAGAAGGTTTTCAGGGTGGGCCCCTGTGGCCCCCCTCCCAGCAGTGTCTGTATGGGATAGGACTGTAGTCAGAAGGTTTTCAGGGTGGGCCCCTGTGGCCCCCCTCCCAGCAGTGTCTGTATGGGATAGGACTGTAGTCAGAAGGTTTTCAGGGTGGGCCCCTATGGCCCCCCTCCCAGCAGTGTCTGTATGGGATAGGACTGTAGTCAGAAGGTTTTCAGGGTGGGCCCAAATGGCCCCCCTCCCAGCAGTGTCTTCTCTCTTCAACTGCTGACCTCATCTGGAGTGGAGTTCCACATCCCTCATTGTCCTGGTACCATAGCAACTGGCCTGCCCTATCAGGAACTGAAACCAGACGTGACCCTTTGCCTCCTTCCTTAGAAATATGAATTTTCACCAATAACATGTTTGAACAGAATATGATCTTTCTGCACTTCCCCTTGTCTCACTCAGTAACTTTCCATCCCCAAAGTTCCTCTTCACCCTTCACTGAGCCCTTAACATCTCCATGTATTATTCAGAATGTGATTCAGATTGTTGTGTAATTGTGAGTTGTAATGGAGTCCTTGTTCTCAATGGGACTGCTAAAACAGATAGATAAAGGTGTTAATAAATAAATGCATTCAGCACTAACAGCTCTGAGTGTCTTTCCATCCCCAAAGTTCCTCTTCACCCTTCACTGAGCCCTTAACATCTCCATGTATTATTCAGAATGTGATTCAGATTGTTGTGTAATTGTGAGTTGTAATGGAGTCCTTGTTCTCAATGGGACTGCTAAAACAGATAGATAAAGGTGTTAATAAATAAATGCATTCAGCACTAACAGCTCTGAGTGTCTTTCCATCCCCAAAGTTCCTCTTCACCCTTCACTGAGCCCTTAACATCTCCATGTATTGTTCAGAATGTGATTCAGATTGTTGTGTAATTGTGAGTTGTAATGGAGTCCTTGTTCTCAATGGGACTGCTAAAACAGATAGATAAAGGTGTTAATAAATAAATGCATTCAGCACTAACAGCTCTGAGTGTCTTTCCATCCCCAAAGTTCCTCTTCACCCTTCACTGAGCCCTTAACATCTCCATGTATTGTTCAGAATGTGATTCAGATTGTTGTGTAATTGTGAGTTGTAATGGAGTCCTTGTTCTCAATGGGACTGCTAAAACAGATAGATAAAGGTGTTAATAAATAAATGCATTCAGCACTAACAGCTCTGAGTGTCTTTCCATCCCCAAAGTTCCTCTTCACCCTTCACTGAGCCCTTAACATCTCCATGTATTATTCAGAATGTGATTCAGATTGTTGTGTAATTGTGAGTTGTAATGGAGTCCTTGTTCTCAATGGGACTGCTAAAACAGATAGATAAAGGTGTTAATAAATAAATGCATTCAGCACTAACAGCTCTGAGTGTCTTTCCATCCCCAAAGTTCCTCTTCACCCTTCACTGAGCCCTTAACATCTCCATGTATTATTCAGAATGTGATTCAGATTGTTGTGTAATTGTGAGTTGTAATGGAGTCCTTGTTCTCAATGGGACTGCTAAAACAGATAGATAAAGGTGTTAATAAATAAATGCATTCAGCACTAACAGCTCTGAGTGTCTTTCCATCCCCAAAGTTCCTCTTCACCCTTCACTGAGCCCTTAACATCTCCATGTATTATTCAGAATGTGATTCAGATTGTTGTGTAATTGTGAGTTGTAATGGAGTCCTTGTTCTCAATGGGACTGATAAAACAGATAGATAAAGGTGTTAATAAATAAATGCATTCAGCACTAACAGCTCTGAGTGTCTTTCCATCCCCAAAGTTCCTCTTCACCCTTCACTGAGCCCTTAACATCTCCATGTATTATTCAGAATGTGATTCAGATTGTTGTGTAATTGTGAGTTGTAATGGAGTCCTTGTTCTCAATGGGACTGCTAAAACAGATAGATAAAGGTGTTAATAAATAAATGCATTCAGCACTAACAGCTCTGAGTGTCTTTCCATCCCCAAAGTTCCTCTTCACCCTTCACTGAGCCCTTAACATCTCCATGTATTATTCAGAATGTGATTCAGATTGTTGTGTAATTGTGAGTTGTAATGGAGTCCTTGTTCTCAATGGGACTGCTAAAACAGATAGATAAAGGTGTTAATAAATAAATGCATTCAGCACTAACAGCTCTGAGTGTCTTTCCATCTCTTCCCTGGTATGGATGAATGATTGTGATGTAATAAATATGTGTTGGTGCTGCAGGCCGTTGCTGCTCCTTGCAACATTGTAAGTTCAACATCATCTTTCTAAAATGTCACTTGCCAAATCTAACAGTAGCCTATCACTATCTAACAGTAGCCAATCACTATCTAACAGTAGCCTATCACCATCTAACAGTAGCCTATCACCATCTAACAGTAGCCTATCACTATCTAACAGTAGCCTATCAGGAGCCTATCGCTATCTAACAGGAGCCTATCACTATCTAACAGTGGCCTATCGCTATCTAACAGTAGCCTATCACTATCTAACAGGAGCCTATCACTATCTAACAGGAGCCTATCACTATCTAACAGTAGCCTATCACTATCTAACAGTAGACTATCACTATCTATCACTATCTAACAGTAGCCTATCACTATCTAACAGGAGCCTATCACTATCTAACAGTGGCCTATCAATATCTAACAGGAGCCTATCACTATCTAACAGGAGCCTATCGCTATCTAACAGGAGCCTATCGCTATCTAACAGTAGCCTATCGCTATCTAACAGTAGCCTATCGCTATCTAACAGTAGCCTATCGCTATCTAACAGTAGCCTATCGCTATCTAACAGTGGCCTATCGCTATCTAACAGTGGCCTATCGCTATCTAACAGTGGCCTATCGCTATCTAACAGTAGCCTATCGCTATCTAACAGTAGCCTATCGCTATCTAACAGTAGCCTATCGCTATCTAACAGTAGCCTATCGCTATCTAACAGTAGCCTATCGCTACCTAACAGTAGCCTATCACTATCTAACAGTAGCCTATCACTACCTAACAGTAGCCTATCACTATCTAACAGTGGCCTATCACTATCTAACAGGAGCCTATCACTATCTAACAGTGGCCTATCATTATCTAACAGGAGCCTATCACTATCTAACAGGAGCCTATCACTATCTAACAGGAGCCTATCACTATCTAACAGGAGCCTATCGCTATCTAACAGTAGCCTATCATTATCTAACAGGAGCCTATCACTATCTAACAGTGGCCTATCACTATCTAACAGTAGCCTATCACTATCTAACAGGAGCCTATCACTATCTAACAGTAGCCTATCACTATCTAACAGTAACCTATCACTCGTTTTTATGTTTAACTTTAAATCAGTTAACGGTGTATCAATAAATCTGATATAGAGTGGAATGTACTGTTGACCAACCCATATATTTCAGCAGGGAAGTGTTCCTCACACCATCATTTCAAATGGTAGGACATGTGTCCTGTTGAAGCTAACTGGCTGATGGTAGGACATGTGTCCTGTTGAAGCTAACTGGCTGATGGTAGGGCATGTGTCCTGTTGAAGCTAACTGGCTGATGGTAGGACATGTGTCCTGTTGAAGCTAACTGGCTGATGGTAGGACATGTGTCCTGTTGAAGCTTACTGGCTGATGGTAGGACATGTGTCCTGTTGAAGCTAACTGGCTGATGGTAGGACATGTGTCCTGTTGAAGCTAACTGGCTGATGGTAGGACATGTGTCCTGTTGAAGCTAACTGGCTGATGGTAGGACATGTGTCCTGTTGAAGCTAACTGGCTGATGAAGGACAATAACCTAGTATGCCTATTTACAGCAGCATATTTGTAACGGTTGTTGCTGTGTTGAATGGACCAAACTGCAGACGGAATGTGGATACTCATCTTTTTAATATATAAGAGCAAAGCATCCACAGGAAAAACAATAATTACTAACGACAGTCTAACAGGCTACGTACAAACAAAAGACTAGCAGTGTTAGCACAACCACCCACAAACCCAAGTGACAAACATAGTCCTAAATATATGACTCCCAATCAGGAACAACGATCCCCAGCTGTTCCTGATCAGGAGTCACAAGACTAACACAGAAACAGACATTCTAGACAACACATACAGACTTCTTCCGCCACGTCCTGACCAAAATACTACACCACTACTCCCTCTGCTGGTCAGGACGTGACAGTACCCCCCCCACCCCCCTAAAGGTGCAGACCCCGGAATGCACCTTAAAAGAAAACACAAAAATCCCCAATACCACAACAAAAATTAATACCCCCTAAACAAAAAAGGGAGGGAAGGGAGGGTGGCTGCCGTCAACGACGGCACTGTGCTACACCCTCCCTCCCCAACCCACCTATCCTGGAGGTGGCTCTGGTTCCGGCCTCCTGCCCTCCAGTTTGTAGGCAGACTCATTGGGGCCCGGGTCGTAGACAGACTCAATTTGTTGTGGCTCGTGGGCAGGTTCCCTCATTTCCACACTGTAGGCAGACTCATTTACAACACAGTTAGTCACATTCAGTTCTGAGTCATAGGTAGCCTCCCTCGGTTCCGGGTCGCAGGCAGACCCCTCCGGTTCCGGGTCACAGGCAGACCCCTCCGGTTCCGGGTCGCAGGCAGGCTCCCTCGGTTCCGGGTCGCAGGCAGACCCCTCTGGTTCCGGGTCGCAGGCAGACCCCTCTGGTTCCGGGTCGCAGGCAGACCCCTCTGGTTCCGGGTCGCAGGCAGACCCCTCTGGTTCCGGGTCGCAGGCAGTCTCCTTCGGTTCCGGACTAGACTCTGTTGCCGGATACTCTAGACTGCACACTGTTGCCGGATACTCTGGACTGCACACTGGTGCCGGATACTCTGGACTGCACACTGGTGCCGGATACTCTGGACTGCACACTGGTGCCGGGCTCTTGAGGCTGGGCCGACGCACTGGAAGCCTGGTGCGTGGGGCTGGTAGAGGTGGTACCAGGCTGAAGACACGCACCCTAGGGCTAGTGCGAGGAGCGGGGACAGGCTGAATAGGACTAGGCCGACTCATGGGAAGCTTGGTCCGGGTTGCTGGTACTGGTCGTGCCATATTGGATGTACTCACTTCCGGGATAGCACGAGAGGCGGGAACCGGAAAGACTGGGCCATGGAGGCGCACAGGTGGCCTTGACCGCACCGCCTGCACAACCCGTCCTGGCTGGATGGAACTAGCAGCCCTGCATGAGCGGGGTGCTGGTACAGGGCGAACTGGGCTGTGCAGGGGCCTGATGGTTGCCGTGCATAGAGCGGGAGTAGGGTAGCCTGGTCCTAGGAGGCGTACCGGCGATCAGATGCGCTGCGCAGGCATCCTCCTACCAGGCTGGATGCCCACTCTAGCACGGCATCTGCGAGGGGCTGGAATGGTGCGCACCGGACTGTGCGTGCGTATGGGTGAGATAGTGCGCACCTCAGCAAAACACGGCGCCCTCCACTCCATACGCTCCTCCACATAATCACGGGTAGCTGGCTTATGGCTCTTCCTTGGCCTAGCCAAACTACCCATGTGCCCCCCCAAAAAATGTATTGGGGGTGCCTCTCCGGCTTCCTCATCAGTCGTGTACCCCGGTAGCGTTCCCGGTCCTCACCAGCCTTTCTCCACGGGCCCTCTCCGGCCAGAATCTGGTCCCAAGTCCATTTCTCACGAGTGTCCATGTCGAAGTCTATTTCCTCAGAATAGTCCATATATTCAGCGTCCTGCTCCTTTTTCCGCTGCTTGGTCTTGTTGTGGTGGGTGGTTCTGTCACAATAGTTGAAACCGTGTTGTATGGACCAAACTGCAGACGGAATGTGGATACTCATCTTTTTAATATATAAGAGCAAAGCATCCACAGGAAAAACAATAATTACTAACGACATGCTAAGTACAAACAAAAGACTAGCAGTGTTAGCACAACCACCCACAAACCCAAGTGACAAACATACTCCTAAATATATGACTCCCAATCAGGAACAACGATCCCCAGCTGTTCCTGATCAGGAGTCACAAGACTAACACAGAAACGGACATACTAGACAACACATACAGACTTCTTCTGCCACGTCCTGACCAAAATACTACACCTCTACTCCCTCTGCTGGTCAGGACGTGACAATTTAAGATAATTGACGAGAAAAGTCTCGTCCAACCATCGAGTATCTCATTGCACCCTCATATGCCATGTCTTGAAATATGCAGACAGACAGATTAAAATAAATTTTACATTGTATAACTGTACTTCTGACAGCCAACTTTCTAACTCCGCCCATAACTCTATGACGTCATAACATTCCCAGAAGGATTATTGAGTCATTGTTAGTTTTACACTGAAGACATGACTCTGCCGTTGTGCTGTAGAATTAGGGGATTTTGTCTCTTGTATAATAAGGGACTATCATCTGTCCCAACATCACAGGCCACAGACTTTGATATAGTTAAAGACATCCAAAAGTGTTTCCGCAGTTTAAACATGTCAAACGTTTTTAAGCATTAATCTTTTGGTCCATTTTTAACGTGAAACATCAGTAAACATCGGTAATATTTTCACACAACCTATCAAGTGTCTAGAATAAACGATAATGACAAAGACACTCTTCTCAGATTCATGCGCAGGCGCAAAAAATGAAGTGATGACGTGTCAACTTGTAAGCTTTCTAATTAGGTCTGTATTCATGACAGATGCTTCCAACAACTTTCTAAAGATCGTTGACATCTAGTGGAAGCCGTAGGAGTTGCGAACTGAATCCTTTCTCACTGTGGTATCTTTAAAACAATGACACTAAATAGTACAGTCACAAAATTCTCATTTTTTTAAATCTATTTTTCACAGGTTTTTGCCTGCAATATGAGTTTTGTTATACTTACAGACACCATTCAAACTGTTTTAGAAAATTCAGAGTGTTTTCTATCCAAACCTAAACAATAATATGCATATTCTAGCTTCTGAGTTGGTGTAGGAGGCAGTTAAAAATGCGCACATATTTTTTTCCAAAATTCTCAATACTGCCCCCTAGCCCGTAGAGGTTAAGATCAACTGAGTTTTTTTAATGGGGGTTCTCCCTGTGCACCTGCCAATGTAAATCCATTGAACGAGACAAGTTACCAGACAGGACATATTGCTAATGCTCTTCCTATTGATAACCTGAATGACAATTAACTTGTGGGTGGTGGTGGTGATGACGGCCTAGTCGCTGACGTCCTCCATCGGGATTCCACAAAAAAAGAAGATGCTCTGTATTGATCACTGGAGTCAGATGTGAAGGAGGAGGTTGATCATCAGGAGTCAGATGTGAAGGAGGAGGTTGATCATCAGGAGTCAGATGTGAAGGAGGAGGTTGATCATCAGGAGTCAGATGTGAAGGAGGAGGTTGATCATCAGGAGTCAGATGTGAAGGAGGAGGTTGATCATCAGGAGTCAGATGTGAAGGAGGAGGTTGATCATCAGGAGTCAGATGTGAAGGAGGAGGTTGATCATCAGTGAACCTCTAGGATTGTGGCTGGGCTGGCGTTTACACTTCCAGCTTGGTCATATATTTTGATACATTGAATGTTGATATTGTGAACCTATGTTATATATGTGTACCTCCTGTTTTATGAAGTGATGTCACTAAGTACTGCCCCTATATATACAGTGCATTCAGAAAGTATTCAGACCCCTTCACTTTTTACACATTTTGTTACGTTACAGCCTTATTCTAAAATGGATTTTACATTTTTTTTTTAAATCCTCATCAATCTACACACAATACCCCATAATGGAAAAGTGAAAACAGGTTTTTATAAACGTTTCAAATGTAATAAAAACAACAACTGAAATATCAAATTTACATACAGTACCTACTCTTTCAAGGGTTTTTCTTTGTTTTTACTATTTTCTACATTGTAGAATAACATTGAAGACATCAGAACTATGAAATAACACATATGGAATCACGTAGTAACCAAAAAAGGGTTAAACAAATCAAAAAATATTTTATATTTGAGATTCTTCAAAGCAGTCGCCCTTTGCCTTGATGACAGCTTTTGCACACTCTTGGCATTCTCTCAACCAGCTTCATGAGGTAGTCACCTGGAATTAATTTCAATTAACAGGTGTGCCTTGTTAAATGCCTTGTTAAATGTTAATTTGTGGAATTTCTTTCCTTCTTAATGCGTTTGAGCCAATCAGTTGTGTTGTGACAAGGTATGTGTTGCTCTCATGAGGATTTCCACCGGAAAGGAAGACCCAGAGTTACCAGCCTCATGAGGATTGCCACAGGAAAGGAAGACCCAGAGTTACCTCTGCTGCAGAAGATATGTTAATTTGAGTTAACTGCACCTCAGATTGCAGCCCAAATAAATGCTTAACAGAGTTCAAGTAACAGACACATCTCAACATCAACTCTTCAGAGACAGCATGAATCAGGCCTTCATGGTTGAATTGCTGCGTGCAAAAACACTGTTTACAAAAGCTTTGTTAAAAAAGAACAAGAAGGCCGGCACACTGTTTACAGTTTCTTTCAAAAACAAGGACATTCCGAAGTGACCCCAAACTGTTGAACGGTAGTGAAATGGCTAGTTAGCAGTATAGACCTAGTCTGTTCATTATATACATCTACATGATGTATTGTTACACCATGTAGCAGCAGTATAGACCTAGTCTGTTCATTATATACATCTACATGATGTATTGTTACACCATGTAGGAGCAGTATAGACCTAGTCTGTTCATTATATACATCTACATGATGTATTGTTACACCATGTAGGAGCAGTATAGACCTAGTCTGTTCATTATATACATCTACATGATGTATTGTTACACCATGTAGGAGCAGTATAGACCTAGTCTGTTCATTATATACATCTACATGATGTATTGTTACACCATGTAGGAGCAGTATAGACCTAGTCTGTTCATTATATACATCTACATGATGTATTGTTACACCATGTAGGAGCAGTATAGACCTAGTCAGTTCATTATATACATCTACATGATGTATTGTTACACCAACACAAAAAAAAGGAAATTATATTATTTTATACTAATACAATTGCTCAGAAAAAGAGATTTAATTTAACATGTAATTCTCAAAAGGTAGGGGTCTGAATTATTGCCACCCATGTTTTCAATACTCCAGCACCTTCCCCTTGGGAGGATAACGACACTGAAATGTTTTATGAGATTAGAGAACACATTGGGAGGGATCTTAGACCATTCCTCCATACAGAATCTCTCCAGGTCCTTGATTTATTTAGTCTGCGCTTATGGACTGCCCTGTTCAATTCAAACCACAGGTTTTCAATGGAGTTCAAGTCCGAAGACTGAGATGGCCATAGAAAAATGTTTATGTTGTGCTCAAATAACCATTTCTTTGTGGATATTGATGTGTCTTGCTGGAAGATCCTCTTTTGGCCAAGTTTCAGCCTCCTAGCAGAGAGGTAACCAGGTTTTGGGATAAAATATCCTGGTAGTGGGTAAAGTTTATTTACATTTTTGCTCATCTTTATCAAGGGTATCAATAACTAGGTGCTTATTTTGATATCTAGTTATTTGACTGAATCAGAAACACAGATGTGGAGTAGATGTTAAGTTTGTTTTAAATTCTCATAAAAAATCTGAACTAATCAAACAACACTTGTTGCTCTTTGTACGTGTTGATATAATATTACTTATTTAATGGAGAGGAAAAAAACGTTTCCCTAAACTGCTTTATAATATTATAATTATAATGAAGAATAAAAATAGTGTTCCCTCCTCAACTGCGTTTCCTCCCTCCAGACAGCAGATGGCGATATGTGTCTTTCAGGCGATGTTTCTAGTGTGACGTATAATCTAGTGGACGGAACGCTTCTTCAACAACTGCAGCCACCTCGGTAGCTCGCCAGCCGACAAAGTCGGAACATTCAAGTTCTTTAGACAATTTTGTGGTTTATTTACCACTTTGCTTTAAACATACTTATGTGGAAACAACTAGCTACCCCATTAAATTTAATATTTACGTTGTAAGTCAACTAGCTGGCTGGTTAAGTTAGCACTAGTCTAGTCGCTAATGCTAACTAGCTATTATCCCCGACCATGAGTTCACTAAGCTACTCTCCTCCTGCTAAAGAAGAGGTCTGCTGGACGGAGAAAGAAGCTCTGGTGAAAGAGGAGGAGGAAGAGGGACTTTGGCTGAACGTTGTCGTGAAAGAGGAAGAGGAGGATGTCACACTACAAAAACAAGTAGAGGGTGAGGCTGTTACAGTGAAAGAAGAAGAGAAAGACGTTACAGAGAAAGAAGAGGAAGACGCCTTCAGAGTGAAAGAGGAGGATGCAGTTTTTGGAATGAAGGATGAAGAGGGGGAGATTACTGTCACATTAGAGGAGGACGAAGAAGAGAAGACTGGAGAACTGATTAACACCAGTAAGTACAGTGAGTACTATCTTATAAAACAGGGACATTGATCTGATTAACACCAGTAAATACAGTGAGTACTATCTTATAAAACAGGAACATTGATCTGATTAACACCAGTAAATACAGTGAGTACTATCTTATAAAACAGGGACATTGATCTGATTAACACCAGTAAATACAGTGAGTACTATCTAATAAAACAGGGACATTGATCTGATTAACACCAGTAAATACAGTGAGTACTATCTTATAAAACAGGGACATTGATCTGATTAACACCAGTAAATACAGTGAGTACTATCTTATAAAACAGGGACATTGATCTGATTAACGCCAGTGAATACTATCTAATAAAACAGGGACATTGATCTGATTAACACCAGTAAATACAGTGAGTATTATCTTATAAAACAATGACATTGATCTGATTAACACCAGTAAATACAGTGAGTACTTTCTATAAAACAGGGACATTGATCTTTTTTTTTTTAAATCAAAATTTATTTCACCTTTATTTAACCAGGTAGGCAAATTGAGAACAAGTTCTCATTTACAATTGCGACCTGGCCAAGATAAAGCAAAGCAGTTCGACACATACAACAACACAGAGTTACACATGGAGTAAAACAAACATACAGTCAATAATACAGTAGAAAATGTGAGCAAATGAGGTGAGGTGAGATAAGGGAGGTAAAGACCAAAAAGACCGTGGTGGCGAAGTAAATACAATATAGCAAGTAAAACACTGGAATGGTAGATTTGAAGTAGAAGAATGTGCAAAGTAGAAATAGAAATAATGGGGTGCAAAGGAGCTAAATAAATAAATACAGTAGGGGAAGAGGTAGTTGTTTGGGCTAAATTATAGATGGGCTATGTACAGGTGCAGTGATCTGTGAGCTGCTGTGACAGCTGCTGCTTAAAGCTAGTGAGGGAGAAGTGTTTCCAGTTTCAGAGATTTTTGTAGTTCGTTCCAGTCATTGGCAGCAGAGAACTGGAAGGAGAGGCGGCCGAAGGGGGAATTGGCTTTGGGGGTGACCAGAGATATACCTGCTGGAGCGCGTGCTACAGGTGGGTGCTGCTATGGTGACCAGCGAGCTGAGATAAGGGGGAACTTTACCTAGCAGGGTCTTGTAGATGACCTGGAGCCAGTGGGTTTGGCGACGAGTATGAAGCAAGGGCCAGCCAACGAGAGCGTACAGGTCGCAGTGGTGGGTAGTATATGGGGCTTTGGTGACAAAACGGATGGCACTGTGATAGAGTGCATTCAATTTATTGAGTAGGGTATTGGAGGCTATTTTGTAAATGACATCGCCGAAGTCGAGGATCGGTAGGATGGTCAGTTTTATGAGGGTATGTTTGGCAGCATGAGTGAAAGATGCTTTGTTGTGAAATAGGAAGCCAATTCTTGATTTAACTTTGGATTGGAGATGTTTGACAGTCTAACCAGACAGTTGTCCACATATTCTAAGTCAGAACCGTCCAGAGTAGTGATGCTGGACGGGCGGGCAGGTGCAGGCAGCGATCGGTTGAAGAGCATGCATTTAGTTTTACTTGTATTTAAATAAGCATGCCCCTTACAAAAAATGTAGAACTAAGAACAGATATAGCCCTTGGTTCACTCCAGACCTGACTGCCCTCGACCAGCACAAAAACATCCTGTGGTGTACTGCACTAGCATCGAATCGTCCCTGAGATATGCAACTTTTCAGAGAAGTCAGGAACCAATACAGACAGTCAGTTAGGAAAGCAAAGGCTAGCTTTTTCAAACAGAAATTTGCATCCTGTAGCTCTAACTCCAAAAAGTTCTGGGACACTAAAGTCCATGGAGAATAAGAGCACCTCATCCCAGCTGCCCACTGCACTGAGGCTAGGAAACACTTTCGCCACCGATAACTCCAAGATAATCGAGAATTTCAATAAGCCTTTCTCTACTGCTGGCCATGCTTTCCTCCTGGCTACCCCAACCCCGGCCAACAGCTCCGCAGCTACTTGCCCAAGCCTCCCCAGCTTCTCCTTCACCCAAATCCAGATAGCTGATGTTCTGAAAGAGCTGCAAAACCTGGACCCGTACAAATCAGCTGGGCTAGACAATCTGGACACTCTCTTTCTAAAATGATCTGCCGCCATTGTGGCAACCCCTATTACTAGTCTGTTCAACCTCTCTTTCGTATCGTCTGAGATTACTAAAGATTGGAAAGCTGCGGCGGTCATCCCCCTCTTCAACGGGGGTGACACTCTAGACCCAAACTGTTACAGACCTGTATCCATCATGCCCTGCCTTTCTAAAGTCTTCGAAAGCCAAGTTAACAAACAGATCACTGACCATTTCGAATCCCACCGTATCTTCTCCGCTGTGCAATCCGGTTTCCGAGCTGTACTAAACGATATCATAACCACCATCGATAAAAGACAGTACTGTGCAGCCGTCTTCATCGACCTGGCCAAGGCTTTCGACTCTGTCAATCACCGTATTCTTATTGGCAGACTTATCAGCCGAAAAGAACGACCGAACAATCAACAACCGATCGCTGCCTACACCCGCCCGACTAGCATCACTACTCTGGACGGTTCTGACTTAGAATATGTGGACAGCTATAAATACCTAGGTGTCTGGTTAGACTATAAACTCTCCTTCCAGACTAATATTAAAATATTAAGCATCTCCAATCCAAAATTAAATCTAGAACCGGCTTCCTATTTCGCAACAAAGCCTCTTTCACTCACGCTGCCAAACATACCCTCGTAAAACTGACTTTCCTACCGATTCTTAACGTTGGCGAAGTCATTTACAGAATAGCCTCCAACACTATACTCAGCAAACTGGATGCAGTCTATCACAGTGCCATCCGTTTTGTCACTAATGCCCCATATACCACCCACCACTGCGACCTGTATGCTCTTGTCGGCTGACCCTCGCTACATACATATTCGTCGCCAAACCTACTGGCTCCAGGTCATCTATAAGTCTTTGCTAGGTAAAGCTCCGCCTTAACTCAGCTCACTGGTCACCATAGCAACACCCACTCATAGCACGCACTCCAGGAGGTATATCTCACTGGTCATCCCCAAAGCCAACACCTCTTTGGCCACCTTTCCTTCCAGTTCTCTGCTGCCAATGACTGGAACGAATTGCAAAAATTGCTGACTTTGGAGACTTATATCTCCCTCACTAACTTTAAGCATCAGCTATCTGAGCAGCTTACCGATCGCTGCAGCTGTACACAGCCCATCTGTAAATAGCCCATCCAACAAACTACCTACCTCATCCCCATGTTTTTATTTACTTTTTTTGCTCTTTTGCACACCAGTATTTCTACTTGCACATCATCATCTGCACATCCATCACTTCAGTGTTCATTTGTTAAATTGTAATTACTTTGCTACTATGGCTTATTTATTGCCTTATCCTCCTTACTCCATTTGCACACACTGTATATACATTTTTCTATTGTGTTATTGACTGTACTTTTGTTTATCCCACGTGTAACTCTGTTGTTTTTGTCGCACTGCTTTGCTTTATCTTGGCCAGGTCGCATTTGTAAATGAGAACTTGTTCTCGACTGGCCACCTGGTTAAATAAAGGTGAAATAAAAAATTAAATCTTAACTTTATTGACAACACCCAAATGGATACTGTCATTAACCTCTCTAGGACCGGCGGGACGAATTCGTCCCACTTACGTAACAGCCAGTTGAATCTTGTGGCGCGATTTTCAAATACCTTAGAAATGCTATTACTTCAATTTCTCAAACATATGACTATTTTACAGCATTTTAAAGACAAGACTCTCATTAATCTAACCACACTGTCCGATTTCAAAAAGGCTTTACAACAAAAGCAAAACATTAGATTATGTCAGCAGAGTACCCAGCCAGAAATAATCAGACACCCATTTTTCAAGCTAGCATATAATGTCACAAAAACCCAGAAGACAGCTAAATGCAGCACTAACCTTTGATGATCTTCATCAGATGACACACCTAGGACATTATGTTATACAATACATGCATGTTTTGTTCAATCAAGTTCATATTTATATCAAAAAACAGCTTTTTTACGTTGGCATGTGACGTTCAGAACTAGCATACCCCCCGCAAACCTGTGAATTTACTAAATTACTCACGATAAACGTTCACAAAAACATAACAATTATTTTAAGAATTATACATACAGAACTCCTCTATGCACTCGATATGTCCGATTTTAAAATAGCTTTTCGGTGAAAGCACATTTACAATATTCTCAGTAGATAGCCTGGCATCACAGGGCTAGCTATTTAGACACCCAGCAAGTTTAGCCTTCACCAAACTCCGATTTACTATTAGAAAAGTTTGATTACCTTTGATGTTCTTCGTCAGAATGCACTCCCAGGACTTCTACTTCAATAACAAATGTTGTTTTGGTCCAAAATAATCCATAGTTATGTTCCAACAGCGGCATTTAGTTCGTGCGTTCAGGACACTATCAGAATGGTAAATAAGGGTCACGCGCACGGCGCATTTCGTGACAAAAGATTTCTAAATATTTCATTACTGTACTTCGAAGCATGTCAGCCGCTGTTTAAAATCAATTTTTATGCAATTTTTCTCGTAAAAAAGCGATAATATTCCGACCGGGAATCTGCAATTAGGTAAACAGCCGAAAGAAAATATATCACTGAGTCGACTCGGGCACGCACCTAATTCCTTTGTCCTCTGATCGGCCACTTGGCAAAGGCGATAATGTGTTTCAGCCTGGGGCTGCCTCGACATCGTTCAGCTTTTTCCCGGGCTCTGAGAGCCTATGGGAGCCGTAGGAAGTGTCACGTTACAGCTAAGATCCTGACTCTTCAATAAACTGGCAAGAACAACAACACCTTGTCAGACAGGCCACTTCCTGCATGAAATCTTCTCAGGTTTTTGCCTGCCATATGAGTTCTGTTATACTCACAGACACCATTCAAACAGTTTTAGAAACTTTAGGGTGTTTTCTATCCAAAGCCAATAATTATATGCATATTCTAGTTACTGGGCAGGAGTAGTAACCAGATTAAATCGGGTACGTTTTTTTATCCGGCCGTGCAAATACTGCCCCCTATCCCCAACAGGTTAATCATCTGTCTGACTTTGTTGTTCACACAGGAGAGAGACGGGACTATCGTGGATCCTCTGGGGAGCCTCAACAACCTCATGCTGCTGAAGAGGCAGAGAAGAGTCTCTCCAGATCAGAACACCTCATTAAACACCTGCAAAGACCCACAGGGAAGAGAACTCACCGCTGCTCTGATTGTGGGAAGAGATTCACCTCATCAGGCATTAAAATTCATCAGAGAACACACACAGGAGAGAAATCTTACAGCTGTGATCAATGTGGGAAGAGTTTTACTACATCTGGCTCTCTGAATCTACACCAGAGAACACACACAGGAGAGAAACCTTATAGCTGTGATCAATGTGGGAAGAGTTTTGGTCAATCTTGCCATCTGACTCAACACCAGAGAATACACACAGGAGAGAAACCTTATAGCTGTGATCAATGTGGGAAGAGTTTTGGCCAATCTTGCCATCTGACTCAACACCAGAGAATACAGACAGGAGAGAAACCTTATAGCTGTGATCAATGTGGGAAGAGTTTTGGTCATTCTGGACAGCTGACAGTGCACCAGAGAACACACACAGGAGAGAAATCTTACAGCTGTGATCAATGTGGGATGAGTAATACTACATCTGGCTCTCTGAATCTACACCAGAGAACACACACAGGAGAGAAATCTTATATCTGTGATCAATGTGGGAAGAGTTTTGGTCGATCTTGCCATCTGACTCAACACCAGAGAATACACACAGGAGAGAAACCTTACAGCTGTGATCAGTGTGGGAATAGTTTTACTACATCTGGCTCTCTGACTTTACACCGGAGAATACACACAGGAGAGAAACCTTATAGCTGTAATCAATGTGGGAAGAGTTTTACTACATCAAGCCAGCTGACTTTACACCAGAGAATACACACAGGAGAGAAACCTTATAGCTGTGGTCAATGTGGGAAGAGTTTTGGTCAATCTAGCCAGCTGACATTACACCAGAGAACACACACAGGAGAGAAACCTTATAGCTGTGATCAATGTGGGAAGAATTTTTGTCAATCTGGCAATCTGACAGTGCACCAGAGAACACACACAGGGGAGTAAACTTATAGCTGTGATCAATGTGGGAAGAGTTTTGGTCAATCTTGCCAGCTGACATTACACCAGAGAACACACTGTATTGTATATATACAATAAATGTATTGGAGATGAGTTTTGTTTGGGCTCGTTCCAAGGGGACGAGAGTTCTAGAAGCTAGTGAGTTTTAGGATTCTATAGAAAGAGAAAGGATAAAAAAGTATCTTGTTTTTAATTGTTGACAGCCAGTAGACACCATGTTTATATTGTAGAAGGTGAAGCTTTGTAGATGATTATGTGAAATGGAAGTTGTAGAGATACTCTGAATGATTGGCTATGAAAAGCCAACTGACATTTACTCCTGAGGTGCTGACCTGTTGCACCCTCGACAACCACTGTGATTATTATTATTTGACCCTGCTGGTCATCTATGAACATTTGAACATCTTGGCCATGTTGTTATAATCTCCACCCGGCACAGCCAGAAGAGGACTGGCCACCCCTCATAGCCTGGTTTCTTCCTTGGTTTTGGCCTTTCTAGGGAGTTTTTCCTAGCCACCGTGCTTCTACGCCTGCATTGCTTGCTGTTTGGGGTTTTAGGCTGGGTTTCTGTACAGCACTTTGAGATATCAGCTGATGTAAAAAGGGCTTTATAAATACATTTGATTGATTGATTGTACAACTGAATGCATTCAACTGAAATGTGTCTTGGGTGCACTGATTGGTGTCACCTCGTTAGTCAGTATGTGTTACACCTGTGCTGGCTTGTCCATCTCGTTAGTGGGAAGGTGTTTCACCTGAGCTGGTCCAGGTTCTATTTAAGAGTGTCTGGCCCAGTGCTCCAGTTGTCTTGATACATGTGGAGAGTCAACACCTTTAGTTGCTCCACCTTTTTGGTTTGCTTCCTGTCTTTAAGTTTGGTGTGGATTTTTCTTTTGTTTTCCTCTTCTTGGGCAGATTTAGTGGGTCTCATGGTGGGTGTCTTTTAGGTCCCAGTTGTTGTTTCTAGTCAACTTTCAGTGTCCCAAGCTTATATTTTGGGTTGGATATTGCATCCAATTAACATTTGAATCAATGGCATTTCCATAGGGTGCTCATTAGTCTTTCAGTTTAGTCTTCTGTTTTTTATCCTCTTATGTTTGTTGTGTACAAAATATTTCTGTTTATTTTCAATTTTTTTTAAAGTCTTTTTCCTGCGAAGCCATTTTGTTGCATCCATGTCTGAAATGTGCTGTATGAATCAAGCTTGATTTTATTTGAACATATAATAAAACAAATGAACCCAATGACTGACCAATCAACAGACTCTTGGTCCCTCTTAGTATGAAAAACAGTATTAATCCCACTTTTCCAGCCTGCTGAAGGCGTGGTGGAGTGGTAAACACCACCCCCGGCTCTACCAGGGGCTTGAGGTGGTCTCCCACAGCTCTGTTTATGTCATGTTCTGTGGCCTTGCTGTTCCATTTCTGACTGTCCCTGCAACACAGAAAGAAAAACCTTTAGTCATATATCAAACACTCAAAGTTATGGATATGGAGCATCTATGGCCTCAGTTATACCTGGCACCTAAATGTGACTTCTGATCACTCCATGCTGCATTAGGTTTAGATCTGCCAGGATGGGCATTGTGTTCGGAATTTGAGTCAGGCCACCGAATATCCATAAGCAATGTAAAGAGATGGGGTGAATGAGTGGGGAAAAGTACATTTGACACAAATTACCTTCATTATATCAAAGAACAAATGTGTGTGTCTGAGGGGAAATTAACTTTCATACAGCCAAAAGGGGTGAGAAATTACACCAATATCTGTGGACAATTTGTACTAATGTAAATAAACATAGATGATGGAACATATTCCCTTTTGCTAATGTGATGAACCGCTAAGGGGACATAAATATTTACCATCTAAACCATGTGTGACCTCTCACCTCTCTGGCTGTAGAAGTGTTCTTCCTAACCAGTCCCTCAACAGCTCTCTGACTGAGCTCCACCCTCACTGGGTCTTCAGAGGAGAGGAAGGCTGAGGAGGGATGGAAGGATGAATGGATCAGTCAGTCAATAAAGTGTAGAGCTGCTGTCTATGCTGTCTGACAAAATCACTTTTTTAGTAGTTCATTAAAGTAATTTAGGCTTTATGACTGCTGAATACCAACTATCAATCACTTAGATCATATATTTTCAGGTAGAGATACATCCTTGGGACGTCCCTAGCCTGTTGAAGTTGACATTTAAAATGGTTAAGGTAGGAGTTAAGGTTAGGGTTTAGGGTAGGGATGTCCCAAGGATCCCAGATAGCATTGACCATTGTGCATTCTTCAGTCTCTCTTACATAGCAGGTGTAAAAGAAACACAGACAAGGCAATGAATTATGGTCATTGTAGTTAATTACATTTTATGTGCTAAACTATGTAGAATATTGGCCTGTTGGAAACTACAACTCTACTACATCACACAGTTCAGTCTGGGTCTGATTCATCTCTAGAGAAACTACCACTCCACTATATCACAAAGTTCAGTCTGGGTCTGATTTATCTCTAGAGAAACTACAACTCCCTACTACATCACACAGTTCAGGCTGGATCTGATTTATCTCTAGAGAAACTACATCTCCCTACTACATCACACAGTTCAGTCTGGATCTGATTTATCTCTAGAGAAACTACAACTCTCTACTACATCACACAGTTCAGTCTGGGTCTGATTTATCTCTAGTGAAACTACAACTCCCTACTACATCACACAGTTCAGGCTGGATCTGATTTATCTCTAGAGAAACTACAACTCCCTACTACATCACACAGTTCAGTCTGGATCTGATTTATCTCTAGAGAAACTACAACTCCCTACTACATCACACAGTTCAGTCTGGATCTGATTTATCTCTAGAGAAACTACAACTCCCTACTACATCACACAGGTCAGTCTTGGTCTGATTTATCTCTAGACACACCCTCTCAGCAGACAGACCAAAGCCCCAATTCAGGGAACCGTTGATCTACTTCAGAGGAACTGTGTCTAGAGTGATTTCCTGTTGTTTTGACACCTCACTAGAAGACTAGAATAACTAGCTGTTGCTACAGAACGAGACGACCAATTCACAGTTAGTCTGTGTCTCGTTCTCCACACACGTACACATACCAAGATCACGTGTTTTCTATATGCACAAGATAGTTTGACTATATAAGGCTTCTGTATTCCTTGTGTCATCGAGCTCTCGGCCTTCCACCTCAGAGTGTAGGGCTGACCAGCTACATTATTGCAATTCTTATCAAATAAAGGTTGATTGTTTGAAGAAATGACAAAGTCTCTCCTTATTGGTTAGAATTTCCACCACAATGTGCAGTAAGCTTTTTCAATTCCAACAATGATAGACCAGACTCATAGTACAGAATAAATGACTGACTGCCCAGTTCAACATCAGTTCATCGTCTCACCTCATACTGTATTGGAGCAGCAGCAGCTGACTGCCCAGTTCAACATCAGTTCACCGTCTCACCTCATACTGTATTGGAGCAGCAGCAGCTGACTTGATCGTTGATGCTAATCATCATGTTTGAATCTGAGAGTAAATAGAGCCGACTACACTCTAAAAATGAAGGGTTCAACTGGAGTTGTTCTCAGATCCCCTAAGAACCGTAGGGTTCTTGGTCAATGAAAAACAGCCCCAAAAGGTTCTTCAAAGAACTTGTTAGAAGGTGGGTTCATCGAGGAACCTCCGTTGTTGCTGGACTTCTTCCGGGAACTTCGCAATTACAACTGAAAACGATGGTGACAAGTTTGGATGCGACAACAGTTAAAAAGGTTAAGTTGGGTTGATGTTTGGCTCTGAATATGTATCGAAATAATTTATTATAATAATATAACATACTAATAATGAATAACGAAGACAATGATGCTTTTCTGTGAATATCTTCCATAACCTTACTATAGTTAATGAACGTAAATATTAGAAAGCCGGGTTTGACCGTCGGCGTTGTATGAGCTACAGTACAGTACCGTTAGCTAGCTAGCTAACGTTATGTCCTAACTAGGCACAACTAGGTTTGGATTATTTCCTCAACTATATTCTTTACCATATATTGTATATCGTTTCCATAAAGCCAACGTGGCTTTACACTCATTAACGTAAGTTTCCAATCTAGAGCAGTTCTCACTTTTGTGATAATGAACTAGCTAACGTTAGCTTTGTTAACTAACTAACTAACCTACTAAGGACGGTGACCTGTCCAGACGAGATGTTACAACGAACTGAATCGTCAATGGAGGTCTTCCTCTTTATATAGCCTGCTACAGCATGCAATACTATTAACTCACAAGGGGGCATAACGTTACATGTGCAATACTATCCCATTTTGGAAACGTTACATGTACAACACTATCCCATTTTGGAAACGTTACATGTACAATACTATCCCATTTTGGAAATGTTACATGGGCAATACTATCCCATTTTGGAAACGTTACATGAACAATACTATCCCATTTTGGAAATGTTACATGTACAATACTGTCCCATTTTGGAAACATTATATGTACAATACTATCCCATTTTGAAAACGTTACATGTACAATGCTATCCCATTTTGGAAACGTTACATGTACAATACTATCCCATTTAGGAAACGTTACATGTACGCCCCCTTGTGGAGGGAAATTAATATCTTAGATGGTAGCTGTAGATGGGATTCAAATGCATTATGGTATTATGCCTCTAACCCTAATACAGGGGCTGAGTCACTGGCTTACTGGTTTTCTTCCATGACGTCCCTGGGAGGGGTGCTTTGGCAAAGTGGGTGGGGTTATATCCTGCGTGTTTGGCCCTGTCCAGGGGTTTCATCGGATGGGGCCACAGTGTCTCCTGACCCCTCCTGTCTCAGCCTCCAGTATTTATGCTGCAGTAGTTTATTTGTCGGGGGGCTAGGGTCAGTCTGTTACATCTGGAGTATTTCTCTTGTCTTATCTGGTGTCCTGTGTGAATTTAAATATGCTCTCTCTAATTCTCTCTTTCTTTCTTTCTTTCTCTCTCTCGGAGGACCTGAGCCCTAGGACCATGCCTCAGGACTACCTGGCATGATGACTCCTTGCTGTCCCCAGTCCACCTGGCCGTGCTGCTGCTCCAGTTTCAACTGTTCTGCCTGCGGCTATGGAACCCTGACCTGTTCACCGGACATGCTACCTGTCCCAGACCTGCTGTCCCAGACCTGCTGGAACCCTGACCTGTTCACTGGACGTGCTACCTGTCCCAGACCTGCTGTTTTCAACTCTCTAGAGACAGCAGGAGCGGTAGAGATACTCTCAAAGATCGGCTATGAATAAGCCAACTGTCACTTACTCTTGAGTTGCTAACTTGTTGCACCCTCGACAACTACTATGATTATTATTATTTGACCATGCTGGTCATTTATGAACATTTGAACATCTTGGCCATGTGCTGTTATAATCTCTACCTGGCACAGCCAGAAGAGGACTGGCCACCCCTCATAGCCTGGTTCCTCTCTAGGTTTCTTCCTAGGTTTTGGCCTTTCTAGGGAGTTTTTCCCTAGCCACCGTGCTTCTACACCTGCATTGCTTGCTGTTTGGGGTTTTAGGCTGGGTTTCTGTGCAGCACTTTGAGATATCAGCTGATGTAAGAAGGACTATATAAATACATTTGATTTGGTATTAATACAGTGTCTAGACTAACTCTTTTGTATTAATGCCCTTCAGAATCCAAACACAGTTTTGCCACGGAGCAAAATGTTGCGTATAATCTTTCAAGTCAGCCTGAGAAATATTTGTGTACAAAGATATCTTGAAATGTGATATTAGGCCTGTATGGCAGTACTGTTACTGTATGGCAGTACTGTATTGGCTAGTGCTTTCTCCAATATGTTATTCTATTTTACATTACATTGTATGTCGATGCCATTTATCTTTCAATATTTATATTTCAATATTTATTTTATACATATCTTTTAATGCTTGTAAGACTATTCTTTGACACATTTTCTCTTCCTTTGAAATTCTTATAGGACAGAACATGGACACAATGCAATTGGGATCAAGAAGAAGGTACAGATATGTTGTAGGACAGCTGCATTTGAAGTGTACATTTAACCTACATAGCAGTCAATACAAACTGAAATCTATTAGCATACAAATGTGTGCAAATTATCTTCTCAGAAATGAATAAAGTCCATGGAATGGATATAGACAACAAGAGAATAAGGACTAGCAGAGGTAGAGAGGCGAGGCAGGGGTGAGGACATCATCCTGCTATTTTGGCAGTCCAGATCTCTGAGAGGAACTACAGATCTCTGTGAGGAACTATAGATCTCTAGGAGGAACTATAGATCTCCAGGAGGAACTATAGATCTCTGAGAGGAACTACAGATCTCTAGGAGGAACTATAGATCTCTAGGAGGAACTATAGATCTCTGTGAGGAACTACAGATCTCTAGGAGGAACTATAGATCTATCTCTATGAGGAACTATAGATCTATCTCTATGAGGAACTATAGATCTATCTCTATGAGGAACTATAGATCTATCTCTATGAGGAACTATAGATCTATCTCTATGAGGAACTATAGATCTATCGCTATGAGGAACTATAGATCTATCTCTAGGAGGAACTATAGATCTATGTGAGGAACTATAGATCTCTGTGAGGACCTATAGATCTCTAGGAGGAACTATAGATCTCTGTGAGGAACTATAGATCTCTAGGAGGAACTATAGATCTCTAGGAGGAACTATAGATCTCTAGGAGGAACTATAGATCTCTATGAGGAACTATAGATCTCTGTGAGGAACTATAGATCTCTGTGAGGAACCACAGATCTCTGTTACTATCCAAACATCAGATTGAGACACAGTCACACAACTCTCATATCACAGTCACACAATGCTATTCATAAACATACCTAATCAATTAGTTGTTTTTCAACAATATTTTAACCTGCAGGAATATTTTCTAATTTGTATCTCATAGTTAGTTCCTAGGATAATGAATCAAATACATTTACATCTTTCAATACTTCTAAAATGGGGTCCAGGTTTAAAACAATTACAGGTTTAAAACAATTACAGGTGCACCTTACTATCTTATACTATATCATAAATGGTCTTAACTAGTAAACACAGATTCTAGTTTTCATCCAGTTCACACAGATAGCTGACTCAGCCTCAGATTCTACTGACTGGGCCCTGTTTACACCTCCACACAGGAATGCACACTCAGAGCCTCCTGACTGGGCCCTGTTTACACCTCCACACAGGAATACACACTCAGAGCCTACAAGGATTTTCTAAAAACTCCACTTTGCGTGCTTCGCTCACCTCTTCCTTTTTAAACTACGTTGGAGATGTGGTATCCACTCGGCTCACTGCCTCTCAGATCAAAGGTGGGTCCATTTGCTCCGTTCCCGCAGTGTGGTTTCCCTGAGATCCCAAGTTAGAGGGATCCCTGGTGCACCATTTACCCAGGTCATCAGGAGCGGTCACCAAGTCAAGATTCACATCCCCGTCGCCAAATGTGGTGGTTAATATCAAATGAGACAAACTTATCACACAAGTCAGAGTTATTCTTAAACTAAATCTTTATTCACTTATAAGGGAGCAGGTCAATACAACGTACACATATAAAGTCAATCAATTGGGTGCCCTATGATAATGATGGCTGGTCGAACAATCACCCCCAGATGATTCGTTGAGAGATGAATCACCCCCAGATGATTCATTGAGAGATGAATCACCCCCAGATGATTCGTTGAGAGCCACGAAACAAAAGTACAAAGGTATTTTACAGCCAAGATACACCCCTTTCAACCTACATGACCAACAACAGATGTATAGAACGGGTCACAAGGTTAAGATACTTATAATTCTCAGCAGACAGTATCTGCTGTAAAAACAGTACTCTTTGTGTAGAGACCAGGGTCTGGCCCTGGGGTCATCTCTCCCTGGTACCATATAGAACAGAAACATTAACTCATGCTCTGGAATGCAGTCTCTAGGTTTTATCACCCAAAAGACATTGTAAATCACCTGTCAGTGTCATCTCCCAGAGGCCCATCCTCAGTAGAACACACAGACAATAGTTCTAAGAACCCTCTATTCTGTTGCATAAAACAACCATTTGATGCAATAAAAGTATTATAACATAATCTTGCAGTTTTGCTCTGTGTCCACTGAAAGTTGACTAGTAACAACAACTGGGACCTAAAAGACACCCACCATGAGACCCCACTAAATCTGCCCAAGAAGAGGAAAACACAAGAAAAACCCACACCAAACTTAAAGACAGGAAGCAAACCAAAAAGGTGGAGCAACTAAAGGTGTTGACTCTCCACATCTATCAAGACAACTGGAGCACTGGGCCAGACACTCTTAAATAGAACCTGGACCAGCTCAGGTGAAACACCTTCCCACTAACGAGATGGACAAGCCAGCACAGGTGTAACACATACTGACTAACGAGGTGACACCAATCAGTGCGTCCTACGTGCTAACGGGCTAGACGTGCTAACGAGCTAGACGTGCTAACGAGCTAGACGTGCTAACGAGCTGGACGTGCTAACGAGCTAGACGTGCTAACGAGCTAGACATGCTAAAGTCCAACCTCAAAACATAAGATGGAAAAACCAAAAAGACTAACACCTTAAGAGAATGCTTACCATCAACAGAAAACAACTTCCATTTCACATTAAAATCAAAGCTTCACCTTCACCAATATAAACATGGTGTCTACTGGCTGTCAACAATTAAAAACAAGAAAACATTTTTTTCCCCCACTAGCTTCTAGAACTCTCGTCCCCTTGGAACGAACCCAAATAAAACTCAGCTCCATTACGAAAAACATGCAGTCAAAATAAATTGTGATCCATGGCAACGCACTGGCTAAATGCAAAACACAAATCTTTTTGACTGCCCACCCTTGAGACAATCAGCAACCAAGTTGTCCTTACCACAGACATGTCTGATTTCAAGAGGAAACTCCTGCAATATCCTTAGTAACTTCCCACCTCACTGCAGAGCTTCTCTCTCTTTTCAGGGTTCACTAGATAGGCATGTTGTTGGATCGGGGCCCAGTCCCCAATGTCATGCTCTAGTACATTTGGGTTGGCACATCTGAGAATGAACCCTGATATTACAAAAGCAGGGCAACAATGTCAATATAATTGTACCCAAAAACTGTCAGTTGGTTGCATTAATAATAATCATTACTAAATGTTACATGAAATGTAAATATGAAATATTTGGTTGCATAGTCTACTTTCAACAGCTTTTCAATGACATGTTGCTAGATGGGATATCCCCAATGTCAAAACACAGTTTCAACGTGTCCAAATCAATAACCAATATGCAGAAACAGTTTAGGATATATTGAAAACCTAAACATAAAATGTGCTATGTACACAAACATCTGCCACAATAATCATATTACTTGTAATTTTTTAAACAAGCACCTTATAAAACTGTACAAGCACCAAAAACGCTGTTGGTTTGACAAGTAGCAATAAATCACTGATATCGATTAGGGGGGAAATCAGGTTGTACCTGCTGTTGAAACTAACACAATTAAAAAAAACACATGGAAATGGGAGATATATTTTACCTCACTGGTTAGAGGACAACCTGCAGAAGACAGACAGCTACATTTTGGACTGATGCATTTAAATTTAGGGGTCGCTAAACAAAGGAACACAACACTTATTTGTCATAACTCATCGCTAAAATCAATTGTGTGACAGGAGGGAGATGAAGTTGCACGTCCTGTTAAAACAGCTCAAAAACCACACGGAATCTGGGAATAATGTGTACATCCCTGGTTAGAGGACAATTTGTAGAAAACAGCTCGCTACATTTTGAAGTGTTGCATTTTGATTCAAGTGGGTCACCAACATGGTAAGTGTAACACAACTCTTTTTGTGTTAGTCACTTTTTGTTAAATCACATAAATAGTAACTCTTCCATTTCAGAGCCTGGATTTTCCCCCTGAGGCTAATATCCATATCATGTTGAAATCAATAGAACAGGGGACAAACGTTTAGGGTTCTACATTGTGACATCATTAAAATACTCCTACTACAATGTTAAAACATTCTACATTGTGACATTAATTCATTGATATCATGAAACAACTCCTCCATGTATTTTCTGATGTTTGATCAGAGATTGTTTATCAGAGTATCTCTTCCCACATTGATCACAGCTATGAGGTTTCTCTCCTGTGTGTTCTATGGTGTACCTTCAGACCACTAGAACTAACAAACCCCTTCCCACATTGATCACAGCTAAAATTATTCTCTCCTGTGTGTGTTCTATGGTGTATCTTCAGCTGTCTAGATGAAATAAAACTCTTCCAACATTGAGTACAGCTATATGGTTTCTCTCATTTCTCTCTTGTGTGTGTTCTCTGATGTGATATCAGGCTTCTTGACTGGGTAAAACTCTTTCCACATTGATTACAGCTAAAAGGTTTCTCTCCTGTGTGTGTTTTCTGGTGTCTCTTCAGACAGCTAGAACGAAAAAAACTCTTCCCACATTGAGTACAGCTATATGGTTTCTCTGTTGTGTGTGTTCTCTGATGTGATATCAGGCTTCTTGACTGGGTAAAACTCTTTCCACATTGATTACAGCTAAAAGGTTTCTCTCCTGTGTGTGTTTTCTGGTGTCTCTTCAGACAGCTAGAACGAAAAAAACTCTTCCCACATTGAGTACAGCTATATGGTTTCTCTGTTGTGTGTGTTCTCTGATGTGATATCAGGCTTCTTGACTGGGTAAAACTCTTTCCACATTGATTACAGCCAAAAGGTTTCTCTCCTGTGTGTGTTTTCTGGTGTCTATTCAGACAGCTAGAACGAAAAAAACTCTTCCCACATTGAGTACAGCTAAAAGGTTTCTCTCCTGTGTGTGTTCTCTGATGTGATTTCAGGCTAGCTGACTTTCTATAACTCCTTCCACATTGATTACAGCTAAAAGCTTTCTCTCCTGTGTGTGTTATCTGGTGTCTCTTCAGAAAGCTAGAATGAACAAAACTCTTCCCACACTGAGTACAGCTAAAAGGTGTCTCTCTTGTGTGTGTTCTCTGATGTGATATCAGGCTACCTGACAGGGCATAACTCCTTCCACATTGATTACAGCTAAAAGGTTTCTCTCCTGTGTGTGTTCTCTGATGTGATATCAGGCTACCTGACAGGGCATAACTCTTTCCACATTGAGTACAGCGAAAAGGTTTCTCTTCAGTGTGAATTCTTTGATGTATTTTAAGTTTTACTGAGGAGTTTAATCTTTTCCCACAGTCAGAGCAGAAGTAAGATTTCTTCCCTGTGGATCTCTGCTGGTGTTTCTTGAGGAGTTCTGATCTGGAGAGACTCTTCTCTGCCTCGTCAGCATCATGATGTTGCTGAGGATCCCCAGAGGATCCACGATAGTCCCATATCTCTCCTGTGTGAACAACAAAGTCATACAGATGGTTAAAGGCCCACAACAGCAGAAATCCACTGTTTATTTGAGGTAAAAAGGGATGACCAGAGAGTACCCATGAAGTTGTACAACAATTGACAAGACAGTCAAGACCTAAGCAGTGTGCCAGACGACTTTTGGCCTCCAATATAGGCCCCTTTCTGTGTTTGCTAAAATTGCAATGATGCACATGCAATTTGGTTGTAGAAACTCCTCCAATCTAATGAGGAAACCACTAGTTATGGATGTAGTATATCTGGTAATGAGGAAACCACTAGTTATGGATGTAGTATATCTGGTAATGAGGAAACCACTAGTTATGGATGTAGTATATCTGGTAATGAGGAAACTACTAGTTATGGATGTAGTATATCTGCTAATGAGGAAACCACTAGTTATGGATGTAGTATATCTGGTAATGAGGAAACCACTAGTTATGGATGTAGTATATCTGGTAATGAGGAAACCACTAGTTATGGATGTAGAATATCTGGTAATGAGGAAACCACTAGTTATGGATGTAGTATATCTGGTAATGAGGAAACCACTAGTTATGGATGTAGTATATCTGGTAATGAGGAAACCACTAGTTATGGATGTAGTATATCTGCTAATGAGGAAACCACTAGTTATGGATGTAGTATATCTGGTAATGAGGAAACCACTAGTTATGGATGTAGTATATCTGGTAATGAGCAAACCACTAGTTCAAGACAGGCAGTAATAAAGCCTCTCTTGAAAAAGCCAAACCTTGACCTAGAAAATATAAAAAAACTATCGGCCTATATCGAATCTTCCATTCCTCTCAAAACTTTTTGAAAAAGCTGTTGCGCAGCAACTCACTGCCTTCCTGAAGACAAACAATGTATATGAAACGCTTCAGTCTGGTTTTAGACCCCATCATAGCACTGAGACTGCACTTGTGAAGGTGGTAAATGACCTTTTAATGACGTCAGACCGAGGCTCTGCATCTGTCCCCGTGCTCCTAGATCTTAGTGCTGCTTTTGATACCATCGATCACCACATTCTTTTGGAGAGATTGGAAACCCAAATTGGTCTACATGGACAAGTTCTGGCCTGGTTTAGATCTTATCTGTCGGAAAGATATCAGTTTGTCTCTGTGGATGGTTTGTCCTCTGACAAATCAACTGTAAATTTCGGTGTTCCTCAAGGTTCTGTTTAAGGACCACTATTGTTTTCACTATATATTTTACCTCTTGGGGATGTCATTCGAAAACATAATGTTAAATTTCACTGCTATGCGGACGACACACAGCTGTACATTTCAATGAAACATGGTGAAGCCCCAAAATTGCCCTCGCTAGAAGCCTGTGTTTCAGACATAAGGAAGTGGATGGCTGCAAACGTTCTACATTTAAACTCGGACAAAACAGAGATGCTTCTTCTAGGTCCCAAGAAACAAAGAGATCTTCTGTTAAATCTGACAATTAATCTGGATGGTTGTACAGTCGTCTCAAATAAAACTGTGAAGGACCTCGGCGTTACTCTGGACCCTGATCTCTCTTTTGAAGAACATATCAAGACTGTTTCAAGGACAGCTTTTTTCCATCTACGTAACATTGCAAAAATCTGAAACTTTCTGTCCAAAAATGACGCAGAAAAATTAATCCATGCCTTTGTTACTTCTAGGTTGGACTACTGCAATGCTCTACTTTCCGGCTACCCGGATAAAGTACTAAATAAACTTCAGTTAGTGCTAAATACGGCTGCTAGAATCCTGACTAGAACTAAAAAAAATTGATCATATTACTCCAGTGCTAGCCTCCCTACACTGGCTTCCTGTTTAGGCAAGTGTTGATTTCAGTGTTTTACTGCTAACCTACAAAGCATTATGTGGGCTTGCTCCTACCTATCTTTCCGATTTGGTCCTGCCGTACATACCTACACGTACACTACGGTCACAAGACGCAGGCCTCCTAATTGTCCCTAGAATTTCTAAGCAAACAGCTGGAAGCAGGGCTTTCTCCTATAGAGCTCCAATTTTATGGAATGGTCTGCCTACCCGTGTGACAGATGCAGACTCGGTCTCAACCTTTAAGTCTTTACTGAAGACTCATCTCTTCAGTGGGTCCTATGATTGAGTGTAGTCTGGCCCAGGAGTGTGAAGGTGAACGGAAAGGCTCTGGAGCAACGAACCGCCCTTGCTGTCTCTGCCTGGCCGGTTCCCCTATCTCCACTGGGATTCTCTGCCTCTAACCCTTTTACAGGGGCTGAGTCACTGGCTTATTGGTGTTCTTCCATGCAGTCCCTAGGAGGGGTGCGTCACTTGAGTGGGTTGAGTCACTGACGTGGTCTTCCTGTCTGGGTTGGCTCCCCCCTTGGGTTGTGCCGTGGCGGAGATCTTTGTTGGGCTATACTCGGCCTTGTCTCAGGATGGTAAGTTGGTGGTTGAAGATATCCCTTTAGTGGTGTGGGGGCTGTGCTTTGGCAAAGTGGGTGGGGTTATATCCTTCCTGTTTGGCCCTGTCTGGGGGTATCATTGAATGGGGCCACAGTGTCTCCTGACCCCTCCTGTCTCAGCCTCCAGTATTTATGCTGCAGTAGTTTATGTGTCGGGGGGCTAGGGTCAGTCTGTTATATCTGGAGTATTTCTCCTGTCTTATCCGGTGTCCTGTGTGAATTTAAGTATGCTCTCTCTAATTCTCTCTTTCTTTCTTTCTCTCTCTCGGAGGACCTGAGCTCTAGGACCATGTCTCAGGACTACCTGACATGATGACTCCTTGCTGTCTCCAGTCCACCTGGCCGTGCAGCTTCTCCAGTTTCAACTGTTCTGCCTGCGGCTATGGAACCCTGACCTGTTCACCGGACGTGCTACCTGTCCCAGACCTGCTGTTTTCAACTCTCTAGAGACAGCAGGAGCGGTAGAGATACTCTCAATGATCGGCTATGAAAAGCCAACTGACATTTACTCGAGGTGCTGACTTGTTGCACCCTCGACAACCACTGTGATTATTATTATTTGACCATGCTGGTCATTTATGAACATTTGAACATCTTGGCCATGTTCTGTTATAATCGCCACCCGGCACAGCCAGAAGAGGACTGGCCACCCCTCATAGCCTGGTTCCTCTCTCGGTTTCTTCCTAGGTTTTGGCCTTTCTAGGGAGTTTTTCCTAGCCACCGTGCTTCCACACCTGCATTGCTTGCTGTTTGGGGTTTTAGGCTGGGTTTCTGTACAGCACTTTGAGATATCAGCTGATGTAAGAAGGGCTATATAAATACATTTGATTTGATTTAGTGTATCTGGTAAATAGGAAACCACTAGTTATGGATGTAGTATAACTGGTAATGAGGAAACCACTAGTTATGGATGTAGTATATCTGGTAATGAGGAAACCACTAGTTATGGATGTAGTATATCTGGTAATGAGGAAACCACTAGTTATGGATGTAGTATATCTGGTAATGAGGAAACCACTAGTTATGGACGTAGTATATCTGGTAATGAGGAAACCACTAGTTATGGATGTAGTATATCTGGTAATGAGGAAACCACTAGTTATGGATGTAGTATATCTGGTAATGAGGAAACCACTAGTTATGGATGTAGTATATCTGGTAATGAGGAAACCACTAGTTATGGATGTAGTATATCTGGTAATGAGGAAACCACTAGTTATGGATGTAGTATATCTGGTAATGAGGAAACCACTAGTTATGGATGTAGTATATCTG
The DNA here is from genome assembly GCF_901001165.1 of Salmo trutta. NCBI lineage: Eukaryota > Metazoa > Chordata > Actinopteri > Salmoniformes > Salmonidae > Salmo > Salmo trutta. Next base: position 13,090,863 of record NW_021822911.1, on the reverse strand, counting down.
GTAATGAGGAAACCACTAGTTATGGATGTAGTATATCTGGTAATGAGGAAACCACTAGTTATGGATGTAGTATATCTGGTAATGAGGAAACCACTAGTTATGGATGTAGTATATCTGGTAATGAGGATACCACTAGTTATGGATGTAGTATATCTGCATGGAGCAAAAATGGTGAGCAAAGATTTTGGTTTTTCACAATGTATTCTGAATATTACAAAGAAAGATCAGGAGTGCTACTCAAGGAAACATGAAGCTCTGTTGTCTATTCACTAATTCACCACAGTGGGGAAACTTACAGGCTGCCAGCAAAAACTTTTCCAGGTTGCTTATGAGTACATTTCACACTACTTTGGATTATAATTGTTAGGCTCATTTGAATGTCCTGCTTAATATAATATGTGTTGTCGCAAATCAACTGCTTTATACTTTAAAAAAAACACTTCAACCAGTAAAATGCTCCTTGACTAGCTTTGCTACAAGTCTGTCAATGAGCGTTTGTAAAATAAATGTACCCAAATTGGCCCATAACGTCACCTAACAATAACATAGACCTACTGTAGGACCCATAACTTCACCTAACAATAACATAGACCTACTGTAGGACCCATAACTTCACCTAACAACAACATAGACCTACTGTAGGACCCATAACTTCACCTAACAATAACATAGACCTAGGACTATAAATCATTAAATATTTCAGGTGAAACATGGAAACTAAAATGTCTTTGTCATGACATTTCATAACCTGATCACCAGATAATTTTGTGAATAATCCCACTAGGCTACTCTGTAATGTGTTGCCATTCTAAATGTCCTGAATATAGGAAAATAGCTCTGTGTTGTACAATAGCCTATCCATCAAGGAACAGTTCTCTACACATTATGAGCTAAGTATCTCCGTTTCCAAACGGACTAACGAGACCCTACTGTAAATCAAGCAGACAATAACACATTATAAACATCAATTTCTTAGGGATGATGGATTCAACGTGGAGCACAGCATAACTGTCTTTACCAGAGTAATGAATGAAGAAGCACTTTGGTTGTTGTTGCATGTGGTGATGTTTGTCATGTGACTGTCATTCAGAAAATGATATCCTGGATCAGCTGATGATAGTTGAACATGTGACTGTAACTAAACAGCTACAGTATTAAGAATTATGTGTAATTATTGAAGAACGACGTTAATGACAGTATCCATTTGGGTGTCGTCAATAAAGTTAAGGTGACTCTCAGTTAGAACCATTGGATTTGCAAACTCTGAAATGATTTAGGATTTCTGTTCCCATGAAAACTGTTTTCCCAGCGTAATATAAGGAGACACTAAATGTTACGTAGGTAGAGAGCATTTCAGAGATCTGAATACAGAAAACCGTCCTAACATGACAATAACCTAAACCACAAGGCCAAATCTACACTGGAGGAGCTTACCAAGATGACATTGAATGTTCCTGAGTGGCCTAGTTACAGTTTGGACTTTAATCATCTTGAAAGTCTATGGCAAGACTTGAAAATGGTTTGTGTCCCTGTTTTATAAGATAGTACTCACTGTATTTACTGGTGTTAACCAGATCAATGTCCCTGTTTTATAAGATAGTACTCACTGTATTTACTGGTGTTAATCAGATCAATGTCCCTGTTTTATTAGATAGTACTCACTGTATTTACTGGTGTTAATCAGATCTATGTCCCTGTTTTATTAGATAGTACTCACTGTATTTACTGGTGTTAATCAGATCAATGTCCCTGTTTTATTAGATAGTACTCACTGTATTTACTGGTGTTAATCAGATCAATGTCCCTGTTTTATTAGATAGTACTCACTGTATTTACTGGTGTTAATCAGATCAATGTCCCTGTTTTATTAGATAGTACTCACTGTATTTACTGGTGTTAATCAGATCAATGTTCCTGTTTTATAAGATAGTACTCACTGTATTTACTGGTGTTAATCAGATCAATGTCCCTGTTTTATTAGATAGTACTCACTGTATTTACTGGTGTTAATCAGATCAATGTCCCTGTTTTATAAGATAGTACTCACTGTATTTACTGGTGTTAATCAGATCAATGTTCCTGTTTTATAAGATAGTACTCACTGTATTTACTGGTGTTAATCAGATCAATGTCCCTGTTTTATTAGATAGTACTCACTGTATTTACTGGTGTTAATCAGATCAATGTCCTTGTTTTATTAGATAGTACTCACTGTATTTACTGGTGTTAATCAGTTCTCCAGTCTTCTCTTCTTCGTCCTCCTCTAATGTGACAGTAATCTCCCCCTCTTCATCCTTCACTCCAATAACATCTTCCTCCTCTTCTTTAACAGTAACATCCTCCTCCTCTTTCACTCTGAAGGCGTCTTCCTCGTCTTTCACTGTAACGTCTTTCTCTTCTTCTTTCACGGTAACAGCCTCACTTGTCTTTGTAATGTGACATCCTCCTCTTCCTTCTCCTCTTTCACGACAATGTTCAGCCCCAGTGCTTCTTTCTCCGTCCAACAGACCTCTTCTTTAGCAGGAGGAGAGTAGCTTAGTGAGCGCATGGTCGGGGATGTTAGCTAGCTAGACTAGTGCTAACTTAACCAGCCAGATAGTTGACTTACAACGTAAATATGAAATTAAATGGGGTAGCTAGTTGTTTCCACATAAGTATGTTTAAAGCAAAGTGGCAAATAAACCACGAAATTGTCTAAAGAACTTGAATGTTCAGACTTTGTCAGCCAGCGAGCTACCGAGGTGGCTGCAGTTGTTGAAGAAGCGTTCCGTCCACTAGATTATACGTCACACTAGAAACATCGCCTGAAAGACACATATCGCCATCTGCTGTCTGGAGGGAGGAAACGCAGTTGAGGAGGGAAAACTATTTTTATTCATTGAATTATAATATTATAAAGCAGTTTAGGGAAACGTTTTTTTCCTCTCTATTAAATATTAATATTATATCAACACGTACAAAGAGCAACAAGTGTTGTTTGATTAGTTCAGATTTGTATGAGAATTTAAAATAAACTCTACATCTACTCCACATCTGTATTTCTGATTCAGTGAAATAACTAGATATCAAATTAAGCACCTAGTTATTGATACCCTTGATAAAGATGAGCAAAAATGACTGTATAAAATAAATAAATAAACTTTACCCACTACCAGGATATTTTAGCCCAAACCCTGGTTACCTCTCTGCTAGGAGGGTGAAACTTGGCCATAAGTGGATCTTCCAGCAAGACACATCAACATCCACGAAGAAATGGTTAATTGGGTACAAAATCAACATTTTCAATGGCCATCTCAGTCTTCGGACTTGAACTCCATTGAAAACCTGTGGTTTGAATTGAACAGGGCAGTCCATAAGCGCAGACAAAATAAATCAAGGACATGAAGAGATTCTGTATGGAGGAATGGTCTAAGATCCCACCCAATGTGTTCTCTAATCTCATAAAACATTTCAGTGTCGTTATCCTCCCAAGGGGAGGGTGCTGGAGTATTGAAAACAAGGGTAGCAATAATTCAGACCCCTACCTTTTGAGAATTACATGTTAAACTAAATCTCTTTCTCTGAGCAATTGTATTAGTATAAAATAATATAACTTCCCCCCAAAAATGTTTTACATACAATATAGCTCAGTATTTTAATTCTTGATTTTATAGAGTCGTTTTTGCTCATCTTTATCAAGGGTGTCAACAATTTTGTCCCCCACTGACCTCCATACTGCTGCTACATGGTGTAACAATACATCATGTAGATGTATATAATGAACAGACTAGGTCTATACTGCTCCTACATGGTGTAACAATACATCATGTAGATGTATATAATGAACAGACTAGGTCTATACTGCTCCTACATGGTGTAACAATACATCATGTAGATGTATATAATGAACAGACTAGGTCTATACTGCTCCTACATGGTGTAACAATACATCATTTAGATGTATATAATGAACAGACTAGGTCTATACTGCTCCTACATGGTGTAACAATACATCATGTAGATGTATATAATGAACAGACTAGGTCTATACTGCTCCTACATGGTGTAACAATACATCATGTAGATGTATATAATGAACAGACTAGGTCTATACTGCTCCTACATGGTGTAACAATACATCATGTAGATGTATATAATGAACAGACTAGGTCTATACTGCTCCTACATGGTGTAACAATACACCATGTAGATGTATATAATGAACAGACTAGGTCTATACTGCTCCTACATGGTGTAACAATACATCATGTAGATGTATATAATGAACAGACTAGGTCTATACTGCTCCTACATGGTGTAACAATACATCATGTAGATGTATATAATGAACAGACTAGGTCTATAATGCTCCTACATGGTGTAACAAATGTTTGGGGTCACTTAGAAATGTCCTTGTTTTTGAAAGAAAGTCAAATTTTTTGTCCATTAAAATGACATCAAATTGATCTGAAATACAGTGTAGACATTGTTAATGTTGTAAATGACTATTGTAGCTGAAAACGGCAGATTTTTTTATGGAATATCTACATAGGCGTACAGAGGCCCATTATCAGCAACCATCACTCCTGTGTTCCAATGCCACGTTGTGTTAGCTAATCCAAGTTTATCATTTTAAAAGGCTAATTGATCATTAGAAAACCCTTTTGCAATTATGTTAGTACAGCTGAAAACTGTTGTGCTGATTTAACAAAGCTTTTGTAAACAGTGTTGTTGCATAACAATCAGGCAGTAGAACAACAATAATCATCACCCTCTTGACCAATCTTCCCTCCCCTTAACATTGGGTTGATTCAGACCCTGTCAGAGTACCAGGTGGACATTGGGTTGATTAAGACCCTGCCAGTGTACCAGGTGGACATTGGGTTTAATTCAGACCCTGTCAGAGTACCAGGTGGACATTGGTTTGATTAACACCCTACCAGTGTGCCAGGTGGACATTGGGCTTGATTCAGACCCTGCCAGTGTGCCAGGTGGACATTGGGTTTGATTCAGACCCTGTCAGTGTACCAAGTGGACATTGGGTTTGATTCAGACCCTGTCAGTGTGCCAGGCAGACATTGGGTTTGATTCAGACCCTGTCAGTGTACCAGCTGGACATTGGGTTTGATTCAGACCCTGCCAGCATGGCCAGAAATGTATTCCAAGGTCAGTAACTTATAACCACAGAACCACCCCAGACCTTTCATGCCTGACTAAAAACACCTAAGTATTAGATTTACTGCCATGGTCTAGTATGTCACTGCATCAGACACCATTCACAATGCTGGCTGAGGTACTAGTAAAACATGACATATTATTTCCTAACCATTCACAATGCTGGCTGAGGTACTAGTAAAACATGACATATTATTTCCTAACCATTCACAATGCTGGCTGAGGTACGAGTAAAACATGACATATTATTTCCTAACCATTCACAATGCTGGCTGGGGTACGAGTAAAACATGACATATTATTTCCTAACCATTCACAATGCTGGCTGAGGTACGAGTAAAACATGACATATTATTTCCTAACCATTCACAATGCTGGCTGAGGTACTAGTAAAACATGACATATTATTTCCTAACCATTCACAATGCTGGCTGATGTACGAGTAAAACATGACAAATTATTTCCTAATTGTAAAAAATTCCCCAATCTTTTAAAAAAGATCTGAAATGTCAAGGCTTTAGTTCAGTGGGCTTTTCCATTGTTGAGGAAAGCAGGGGAAGTGTTGTGAGTAACAGAATTGCCTACGGTGTGGGGGAAGGGAAGCTGCTCGCTGATTGGCTGTAGTGACAAGGGTCCCTCCAAAAATCTATCACTATTCCAACTCAAATTCTCCCCCAAATCTACCACTAATAGGCCAAGCCTCCACAGACCCTGTCTTGTATTGACAAACAGAACAAATCATTTCACATTCAAATATGTCATTTTAAATAGCTCAATTCAATCCAGCTGGGCCTTTTTAACACAGACAGTTGTTCCTGCTGTAGATGTTATGCCTTTGTACAGATCTAGGATCAGTTCTCCTCCACAATGCATATTCAGTACCGGTCAATTGTTTGGACACACCTACAAATTCAATGTTTTTTCTTTATTTTAACTGTTGTCTAAGTTGGCCTACCCTGTGGCTCAGTTGGTAGAGCATGGTGTGTGCAACGCCAGGGTTGTGGGTTAGATTCCCACGGGGGGCCAGTACAAAAAAAAAAAAAATATGCATGAAATGTATGCATTCACTACTGTAAGTTGCTCTGGATAAGAGCTTCTGCTAAATAACTAAAATGTAAATGTAAAAAATGTACAATAATACTGAAGACAACACAACTATGAAGTAACTCATATGGAATCATGTAGTAACCAAAAAAGTGTTAAACAAATCAAAATATATTTTATATTTGAAATTCTTCAAAGTAGCCACCCTTTGCCTTGATGACAGCTTTGCACACTCTTTGCATTCTCTCAACCAGCTTCACCTGGAATGCTTTTCCAACAGTCTTGAAGGAGTTCCCACATATGCTGAGCAATTGTTGGCTGCATTTCCTTCACTCTGCGGTCCGATTCATCCCAAACCATCTCATAGGCATAGTTGTTGTCTTCACAGTTAACTCTAATGAACTTATCTTCTGCAGCAGAAGTAACTCTGGGTCTTCCTTTCCTGTGGCAATCCTCATGAGAGCCAGCTTCATCATAGCGATGGATGGTTTTTGTGACTGCACTTGAAGATTCATTCAAAGTTTTTGAAAGTTTCCGTATTGACTGACCTTCATGTGTTAAAGTAATGACGGACTGTCATTTCTTTTTGCTTATTTGAGCTGTTCTTGCTATAAAATAGACAAATAGGGCTATCTTCTGTATACCACCCCTACATTGTCACAACACAACTGATTGGCTCAAATGCATTAAGAAAGAAAGAAATTCCACAAATTAACATTTAACAAGGCACACCTGTTAATTGAAATGCATTCCAGGTGACTACCTCATGGTAGATGATAGGAGATGGTCAAAAGATAAAAGTTGTTTTTATTTTTTTAAGTCAAAATCAAACATAATAAAAAGTACATTTGAATGACACTAAGTGGCAGTGTTTTTACAACTAATGCTGGTTTGCCTGAGGCTGATGCCGTGCAGGTGTTGGAACACATGCATATTCACACACTCTCATTCAAACAAACACATACAAGAACACACACATACATGTAATAGTGCCAGACATGCACACAAACATATACAGTTGGCATTGCTGTTATGATTTTAGTTGTCCTTGATGTCCTTTGTTTTAAATGTATTATTTTGTTTTATAATTTTTTTGCATTGTTGTTTGCTGTTTTCTTCTGTCTTTTCCTTTTTTCTCTTTAGTTCATTCTCTTGGTTGTTGGTGCATTGGGGGGTTCTTGGGGGTGGGGAATGGAATTAATTGTCTTTTTTTTCATTTTTCTTCCTGAGGGGGGACTGTGGGAGGGGTCTCGAATGGTTGAGGGACAGCTATTGGGGATCTTGGAGGGTTCGGGGTCACATTTTTTGGCCTGGTGGTAGATTGGTCAACGTGCCCTTGGGCAGGACATTGACCCTGGATGCTTCTGTGTGTTGCTCTGAATGGGAGTCTGTTGGATGACTGGTGTGATGTAGTTGTTGAGCGGCTTCACTGCAAGTATATTGTATGTTTAGAATATTCAATAAATTAAAAATTAAAAAAACAATAAAAAAACTTTTGCAAGCTTGAGCTAGATATCGAGCTAGTGTGACCTTCCTGGTCCCGTCCCTCAAGTCAGTGAGTCAACACAGGAAGGAGCAATGGATGGATAGTTCATTTATTTCCAAAGCTGCAATGATGGGACACACACAGTATGGATGAATGATCAGTAGTGATGGGATATAAACAGCACTCCCACAGCAATTCTCCATAAATCTGCCCTATAATATACTAACAAAAAACAATCACGATGTCTGTCAAAGTTATTGTGATCATATAGTGGATTTAACAGTTCCTAATAATTCCTAATTTACTATAATAAAATAAATACATTGTTTCCATGTGTAATCTTATATTCACAACATCAGAATAAACTATCATCCATTTTAGTACCAAAATATATCAAATTAACCTGGAATATTACTCAATGTCCCCCTCTGGTGGTGAAGAAGTATAATACACCTAAACTAACAGAACCTGGCTAATAAAGTGGCTGGTGTTCATGTGTTTATAAAACATATACTTTATACATTTGTCATAAATTACCTGCATTGATGAGACACACAGTGTGGATGAATGATCAGTATATAAATAGCACTCCTAAAGAAGATGCAGTGTGGATGAATGATCAGGATATAAATAGCACTCCTATAGAAGATGCAGTGTGGATGAATGATCAGGATATAAATAGCACTCCTGTAGAAGATGCAGTGTGGATGAATGATCAGGATATAAATAGCACTCCTATAGAAGATGCAGTGTGGATGAATGATCAGGATATAAATAGCACTCCAATAGAAGATGCAGTGTGGATGAATGATCAGGATATAAATAGCACTCCTATAGAAGATGCAGTGAGGATGAATGATCAGGATATAAATAGCACTCCTATAGAAGATGCAGTGGGGATGAATGATCAGGATATAAATAGCACTCCTAAAGAAGATGCAGTGTGGATGAATGATCAGGATATAAATAGCACTCCTATAGAAGATGCAGTGTGGATGAATGATCAGGATATAAATAGCACTCCTATAGAAGATGCAGTGTGGATGAATGATCAGGATATAAATAGCACTCCTATAGAAGATGCAGTGAGGATGAATGATCAGGATATAAATAGCACTCCTATAGAAGATGCAGTGTGGATGAATGATCAGGATATAAATAGCACTCCTGTAGAAGATGCAGTGTGGATGAATAATCAGGATATAAATAGCACTCCTATAGAAGATGCAGTGAGGATGAATGATCAGGATATAAATAGCACTCCTAAAGATTATGCATTTTCCAGTTTGCTTCCAACTTGAAAGAGGGAACTTCAGCATAAAACCCACATGGAAAACTGAGATTCGGCAAATAACATATAAAGAGAGGCCAAACCAACAACAGAAGTTACTAAAACATAAATTGCTAATTTATGATGTAAAAGGTGGATTTTATGATCTAATGTCAACTTTATACATTTCTATCCCAGGACCACTCAATTTCCAAATTCTCCATAAATCTGCTGTGGATTACCCAGAATCCCACACCTTTATCACTGAATGTAATGTAAACACACGAGCAGCAGTCTAAGGCCCTGCATCTCAGTGCTAGAGGCGTCACTACAGAGCCTGGTTCAAAACTAGGCTGTATCATAACAGGCCGGGATTGGGAGTCCCATAGGGCAACGCACAGTAGCCCAGCATCGTCTGGGTTAGGGTTTGGCCGTCATTGTAAATAAGAATTTGTCCTTAGCTGGCTTGCCTGTTTTGTCACGGTTGTCTAGGACCAGTGGAGATGTGGAATCAGGAGCAGGAGACAGAGGGCCGGAGCAACTGTGTTTTAATAATAATAGAGAAATGCAATAGCAGTAGGGCACAGGGCGCGTGGCGAAGTCCGCCAGGGGAAAACACCCAAAATAAGCGCACGGGGCGCAGCCCGGCAATATAATGGATACTAACAGGATACAATCACAACTGTCCTGAGTAACAATAAACAATCCCGCACGAGAACCCCAACTGAAAATACACACTAAATAACCCCCTACGAATGACAAACACAAAACAGGTGCGGGATAGACAGACAAAACCAAAAGACACAGAAATGTAAATGTAAATGTAAACAACGATCGGTGGCAGCTAATAGGCCGGCGAGCGCCGCCCGACCGAGGAGGGGCGCCACCTTCGTTAGATACTGTGACATGTTTAAATAAATGTTAAATACATTTGTTTTAATGTAACTTCATTACACCGTTACACTGGCATACAAACTCGGTAGCATAGAGTTGATAATACATATGACGTTGGGAAATAGTGCATTGTGGGTAGTTTAGAAGATTTCCCGAAATAAGTTAATACATTTGTAATAATGCAAAAACATAACTGTTTGTACTTATAGGTAACCAGATCGTGACTACAACTAGCTTACTAAGTCTTTAACCACACTGTGTTGTTACACTGGTGAGTAAAAACTCATGCTTCCTACCCTTTAACTTGTTGTCTGACAATAAAATAATCATTTTACTAAACTGCGTTACCCACTCCAGTCAGCAGATGGCGGTCTGGGAATTTAACGCAATGCTGTTGGTGTGACGTATAATGTAGTGGACGGAACTCTTCTTTCAACAGCAACAATAGTTCGTCAGCCACCTCGGTAGCTTGCTAGACAAAATAGCCGAACCAATAAAGATCTTTAGACGCGTTAGTGTATATTAGCCACTGTGTTTTAAACCCACTTCTGTCGTCTAGTTAGTTATCCGATTTAATTTCATATTTACGGTGTTGTTGTTATTATTCAGCTAGCGGGCTGGTTAAGTTAGCATTAGCCTAGCTAGCTAACATCTCCGACCATGAGTTCACTAAGCTACTCTCCTCCTGCTAAAGAAGAGAACATCACAGTAAAACAAGAAGTAGAGGGTGAAGCCGTTACTGTGAAAGAAGAAAAAGACGCGTTCAGAGTGAAAGAGGAGGAGGATGTTACAGTAAAAGAAGAGGAGGATGCAGTTTATGGAGTGAAAGAGGAGGAGGGGGAGATGACTGTCACATCGAAAAAGGAGGTGGAAGAAGAGGAGGAAACTGGATATCTGGGCCCGGTTTCCCAAACGCATCTTAAGGCGTCCAATGGTTCTAACGGTGAACTTAGCCATAAGATGGTTTTGAGAAACCGTTCCCTGATTAACACTAGTAAGTACTGTCTTAAATACAGAGGCACAAACTCTGCAGTTGTTGAACTGATGTATGGTGTTAAAGCGGAAATATGCAATAGCTACATCCATATTGTGACTTTTAAATTAATAATTTATAGCCATTGATTGTTGAAGAATATAACACATGCCTCATGAGCTTAGTTCAACTGTTGTACCCCATCAGAACCCCAAATAAGCTTTTTTTTACTCCAATGTTTAGAAATGTAAACCAACACTGTATAGCCTCAACATAGTTAAAACTATAATGTTGATATCATGGATGGTCAGTCCTTGCATCCATAGGTCTGTCTATGAATTTGAGAGTAGTTACATTTCTCCAACCCCATCAACATCTTATAACCAAAACAGTGGTGGAATGACAGATTTGTTGTTGTATGAACGGCAGATTGCTGGGTTGTGTGGGTTTATTCAACAGTAACAAAATGGCTGCCCAGAGGCTTGGTTTGGTAAACAGCTGAGGGATGGGGGAAGGAGGATTGTAACCACAAATGTATTCATCCAGGATGTCATAATGATAGTTTAACCAGGTTTCTAGGATATATAGTATATTCTAGAATTCATCCATGATGTCATAATGATAGTTTAACCAGGTTTCTAGGCTATATAGTATATTCTAGAATTCATCCATGATGTCATAATGATAGTTTAACCAGGTTTCTAGGCTATATAATATATTCTAGAATTCATCCAGGATGTCATAATGATAGTTTAACCAGATTTCTAGGCTATATAGTATATTCTAGAATTCATCCATGATGTCATAATGATAGTTTAACCAGGTTTCTAGGCTATATAGTATATTCTAGAATTCATCCATGATGTCATAGTGATAGTTTAACCAGGTTTCTAGGCTATATAGTGTATTCTAGAATTCATCCATTATGTCATAATGATAGTTTAACCAGGTTTCAAGGATATATAGTGTATTCTAGAATTCATCCATGATGTCATAATGATAGTTTAACCAGGTTTCTAGGATATATAGTATATTCTAGAATTCATCCATGATGTCATAATGATAGTTTAACCAGGTTTCTAGGATATATAGTATATTCTAGAATTCATCCATGATGTCATAATGATAGTTTAACCAGGTTTCTAGGATATATAGTATATTCTAGAATTCATCCATGATGTCATAATGATAGTTTAACCAGGTTTCTAGTATATATAGTATATTCTAGAATTCATCCATGATGTCATAATGATAGTTTAACCAGGTTTCTAGGATATATCGTATATTCTATAACTGCCAGTGTAGATTTCCTGTGGAGGCAAATTATTAGAGCTGTTGATAAGTCATTGTATAATATTCAGCCAATTGTTTTTCATGCCATTACATTAAAGGCAAGACATACCTAGATTCAATTACATTCATGAATTGGTTTGAAACCTTTGTTTTAAACCCTTCTCAAAATTGGTGCCTTGCCGGATTTGTAAAAAATGGATTGTCAGGAAACTCTATTTTTTAAATGTATTTAAATGTAAACTTTATTTAACTAGGCAAGTCAGTTAAGAACAAATTCTTATTTACAATGACTGCCTACCCCGGACAACGCTGGGCCAATTGTGCGCCGCCCTATGGGACTCCCAATCACGGCCGGTTGTGATACAGCCTAGATTTGAACCAGGGTGTCTGTAGTGACGCCTCAAGCACTGAGATGCAGTGTCCGCTGTGCCACTCGGGAGCCCCAAAATCATGTTCTAGTGCTGTCCCCAACTAAAATACATCTTGGTCAACCAAGAGTCATCTGTTCTTTCTACCAATCGCCCCATGTGTTTTTATACAATCAACTATATGTACTGAACTGGTCTGATGCTTTAAGCTGTTTGATTAAATAAGACACACAAATGACTGGAGGGAGCCAGAGATCAAGATAACCTAACCAGAAGAGAGAGAATTTCTGAAGTTTCCGGAAATGGGCTACACCAGCGGTCGGCAACCTTTTCCATTTGGAGTGCCAATTTATCTGACCATTTCTACCAATCTGTGTGCCAGTTATGATTTTCATATGCACATTTTTGTGGAACAGTTTCATTTAATTTATAATAGTATCTCAATATCATAGAATGTAGATTAATCACAGACAATCTAAATGAAAATTATACAAATCTAAAAGGAACTTTTATTGCCATTGCCAACTATGTAAAAAAAATAGCCTACATAAAGCCAACAAATAAAAGTTAAATAAATAATAAAAATATTGCATTCTGCATTTACATTTTAGTCATTTAGCAGACGCTCTTATCCAGAGCGACTTACAGTAGTGAATGCATACATTTCATACATTTTTTTGTCCGTACCGGTCCCCCGTGGGAATCGAACCCACAACCCTGGCGTTGCAAACACCATGCTCTACCAACTGAGCTACACGGGACTAAAAGGTAAAAAATAAAAATCACATTGGCTGCACATGGCCTGTCTACAACAAACTTGAAACATATCAACTGGGTCGGCCGAAACTCGAGGTAACAGGCTTGCAACATTGTATAAAATATTCTGGGCCCTCAGTTTCCCGCGCCAGTGAGTTCGGGACAGACACAGCTGTCGGTTATTTGTGCAAAGAATAAGAAGTAATCAGGTATTTTATGACATTTCCACAGGATCAGAGCATTACATTTTTCCCTTTTATCCCGAGTGGTTATCGAAAGGGCGAGAGCTGGAAATCTTTTACTAAAATACTTTAAGAAACTGTGCATCTGTACAAGTTTGAGTGTTTTCGGTGACAAGCCACATTTCTTCAACTTCCTGAGGTTGAGGAGGCACTGTTGCGCCTATTTCACCACGCTGTCTGTGTGGGTGGACCATTTCAGTTTGTCCGTGATGTGTACGCCGAGGAACTTAAAACGTTCCATCTTCTCCACTACTGTCCCGTCGATGTGGATGGGGGGTGCTCCCTCTGCAGTTTCCTTGAAGTCCACGATCATCTCCTTTGTTTTGTTGATGTTGAGTGAGAGGTTATTTTCCTGACACCAGACTCCGAGGGCCCTCACCTCCTCCCTGTAGGCCGTCTCGTTGTTGTTGGTAATCAAGCCGACCACTGTAGTGTTGCCTGCAGTTGGAAGCGTGCATGGCCACGCAGTCATGGGTGAACAGGGAGTACAGGAGAGGGCTGAGAACGCACCCTTGCGGGGCCCCAGTGTTGAGGATCAGTGGGGTGGAGATATTATTTCCTACCTTTACCGCCTGGAGGTGACCCGTCATAATGTCCAGGACCCAGTTGCACAGGGCGGGGTCTCGAGCTTAATGACGAGTTTGGAGGGTACTATGGTGTTAAATGCTGAGCTGTAGTCAATGAACAGCGTTCTTACATAGGTGTTCCTTTTGTCCAGATGAGATAGGGCAGTGTGATGGCGATTGCATTGTGGCCCTATTGGGGCAGTAAGCAAATTGAAGTGGGTCTAGGGTATCGGGTAGCGTGGAGGTGATATGATTCTTGACTAGTTTCTCAAAGCACTTCATGATGACAGAAGTGAGTGAAATGGGGCGATAGTAATTTAGTTCAGTTACCTTTGCTTTCTTGGGAACAGGAATAATGGTGGCCATCTTGAAGCATGTTGGGACAGCAGACTGGGATAGGGATTGATTGAATATGTCCGTAAACACACCATCCAGCTGGTCTGTGAATGCTATGAGGACGCGGCGAGGGATTCCGTCTGGGCCGTCAGCCTTGCGAGGGTTAACATGTTTAAATGTTTTACTCACGTCGGCCATGGAGAAGGAGAGCCCACAGTCTTTGGCAGAGGGCCGTGTCGGTGGCACTGTATTGTCCTCAAAGCGAGCAAAGAAGTTGTTTAATTTGTCTGGTAGCAATTTCGTCCACCTTGTTGTCTAGAGATTGGACATTGGCGAGTAATATGATCGGAAGCGGTGGATGATGTGCTCTCCTTCTGAGTCTGACCAGTAGGCCGCTCAGTCTGCCTCTTCTGTGATGATGATGATAATAATAATACCTAAAACAACAAATAACAGTCATCTTAACTTTACAGACAACACCGAAATGGATACTGTCATTAACACAGTTCTTAAATAATTACACATAATACTTAATACTGTAGCTGTTTAGTTACAGTCATATGTTCAACTATCATCAGCTGATCCAGGAAATCATTTTTTGAATGACAGTCAAATGGCAAACATCACGACATGGGTATATTTGTTGTTAGGTGAAGTTATGGGTCCTACAGTAGGTCTATGTTGTTGTTAGGGGTCCTACAGTAGGTCTATGTTATTGTTAGGTAAAGTTGTGTGCCAATTTGGCAAACACTTAGTGTACAAACCCTCATTGTCAGGCTGATGGAAAAGCTAGCCAAAGAGCATTTTACTGGATGAAGTGTTTTTTTAAAAGTATAAAGCAGTTGATTTGCGATGATGACAGAAAAATTAAATTAAGCAGGACATTCAAACGAGCCTTACAATTATAATCCAAAGTAGTGTGAAATGTACTCATAAGCAACCTGGAAATGGAAGTTACTTCCCTGAGTTTTCCCCCATTCACATTCAGAAAACATTGTGAAAAACTAAAATCTTTGCTCACCATTTTTGCTCCAGGCAGATATAGTACATCTATAACTATCGGTTTCCTCATTACCAGGTATACTACATCCATAGCTAGCGGTTTCCTCATTAGCAGGGAGGAGTTTCTGCAACGAAATTGCCCTCGTGCCACAATTTTAGCAAACACAGAAATTGTCCTATATTGGAGACCAAAAGTTGTCTGGCACACTGCTTAGGGTTTCAACAACTTGAATAACTCAATCATCGATGTTACTACTAATGTGAAAACAAGACAAAATGACTATTCTTGTTCATTTTGTGGGCCTTTAACCATCTGTCTGACTTTGTTGTTCCCACAGGAGAGATATGGGACTATCGTGGATCCTCTGGGGAGCCTCAACAACCTCATGATGCTGAAGAGGCAGAGAAGAGTCTCTCCAGATCAGAACACCTCAATAAACACCAGCAGAGACCCACAGGGAAGAGACCTCACTGCTGCTCTGACTGTGGGAAGAGATTCACCTCATCAGCAGACCTCAAAAGACATCAGAGAATCCACACAGGAGAGAAACCTTTTAGCTGTACTCAATGTGGGAAGAGTTTTACTCAATCAACCAGCCTGATATCAAACCAGAGAACACACACAGGAGAGAAACCTTATAGCTGTGATGAATGTTGGAAGAGTTATGTTACATCTAGCAGTCTGACTAAACACCGGAGAACACACACAGGAGAGAAACCTTCTAGCTGTGACGAATGTGGGAAGTGTTTTGTTACATCTAACAGTCTGACTAAACACCGGAGAACACACACAGGAGAGAAACCTTATAGCTGTGCTCAATGTGGGAAGAGCTTTACTGAGTCTAGCTTTCTGACTAAACACCAGAGAACACACACAGGAGAGAAGCCTTTTAGCTGTAATCAATGTGGGAAGAGTTTTTCTCAGTCAGGCAGCCTGAGATTACACCATAGAACACACACAGGAGAGAAACCTTATCGCTGTGATGATTGTGGGAAGAGTTTTGTTACATCTAACAGTCTGAATAAACACCGGAGAACACACACAGGAGAGAAACCTTATAGCTGTGTTCAATGTGGGAAGAGCTTTACTGAGTCAACCAGCCTGATATCACACCAGAGAAAACACACACAGGAGAGAAATCTTATAGCTGTGCTCAATGTGGGAAGAGTTTTACTCGTTCAGCCAGCCTGAAATCACACCATAGAACACACACAGGAGAGAAATCTTATAGCTGTGCTCAATGTGGGAAGAGTTTTACTCAGTCAACCAGCCTGATATCACACCAGAGAAAACACACACAGGAAAGAAATCTTATAGCTGTGCTCAATGTGGGAAGAGTTTTACTACGTCTAGCAAGCGGACTACACACCATATAACACATACAGGAGAAACCTCAGCTGTGATCAATGTGACCAGAGATAATCTGATAAAATACCTCAATCAATGAATTAATGTCACAATGTAGAATGTTTTAACCTCTCTGGGCGAGGCGGGACGATTACGCAACAGCCAGTCTAATCCTGTGGCGCGATATTCAAAAACCTTAGAAATGCTATTACTTCAATTTCTCAAACATATGACTATTTTACACCATTTTAAAGACAAGACTCTCGTTAATCTAACCACACTGTCCGATTTCAAAAAGGCTTTACAACGAAAGCATAACATTAGATTAGTAATTAGCACGTCTAGCTCGTTAGCACGTCTAGCTCGTTAGCACGTCTAGCTCGTTAGCACGTCTAGCTCGTTAGCACGTAGGACGCACTGATTGGTGTCACCTCGTTAGTCAGTATGTGTTACACCTGTGCTGGCTTGTCCATCTCGTTAGTGGGAAGGTGTTTCACCTGAGCTGGTCCAGGTTCTATTTAAGAGTGTCTGGCCCAGTACTCCAGTTGTCTTGATACATGTGGAGAGTCAACACCTTTAGTTGCTCCACCTTTTTGGTTTGCTTCCTGTCTTTAAGTTTGGTGTGGGTTTTTATTTTGTTTGTCTCTTCTTGGGCAGATTTAGTGGGTCTCATGGTGGGTGTCTTTTAGGTCCCAGTTGTTGTTACTAGTCAACTTTCAGTGGACACCCCCATAGTGTCTTTCAGAGCCCCTCCTAAAAACAAGTTATATTTTGGGTTGGATATAGCATCATATTGTTGATATTTTAATCAATGGCGTTTCCTTACAATGCTCATTAGTCTTTCAGTTGTTATTATTGTTTTTTTATCCTCATATTTGTGTACTAAATATTTATGTTAATTTTCATTGTTTTTTCCTGTGAAGCCATTGTGTTGCATCCATGTCTGACAAGTCTGTATAAATAAAGCTTGATTTTATTTGAACACATTGTAAAACGAATTTACCCAATGACTGACCAATCAACAAACTCTTGGTCCCTCTTAGTATGAAAAACAGATCAATCCCACTTTTCCAGCCTGCTGAAGGCGTGGTGGAGTGGTAAACACCACCCCCGGCTTTACCAGGGGCTTGAGGTGGTCTCCCACAGCTCTGGTTATGTCATGTTCTGTGGCCTTGCTGTTCCATTTATTGACTGCCCCTGCAACACAGAAAGAAAGAAATACATTTAGTCATATTAAATAAAACACTCAATGTAATAGATATGTAGCATCTATGGCCTCAAATACACTTGGCATCTAAATGTGACTTCTGTCATCTGATCACTCCAAGCTGCATTAGGTTCAGATCTACCAGGATGGGCCTTTGACATAGTCTGGACACAGTCAGGCCACTGATTATGCATAAGCAATGTAAAGAGATGGGGTGAATGAGGGGAAAAGTACATTTTACACAAATTACCTTCATAACAAATCAAATGTTGTTGGTCACATACAGGTGTTCAGATGTTATTGCAGGTGTAGTGAAATGCTTGTCCTTCTAGTTCCCACAGTGCAGCAATATCTAACAATTAATATCTAACAATTTCACAACAAATACCTAATACACACAAATCTAAGTAAAGGAATGGAATTAGGAATATATAAATATATGGAATAACAATGTCAGAGCAGCATAGACGAAGATACAGTTTATACATATGAGATGAGAAATGATATGTAAACATTATTAAAGTGACTAGTGTTCCATTTATTAAAGTGGCCAATGATGTCAAGTCTATATGTAGGCTGCAGTCTCTCTGTGCTGTTTAACAGTCTGATGGCCTTGAGATAAAGCTGTTTTTCAGTCTTTCGGTCCCAGCTTTGATGCACCTGTACTGATCTCGCCTTCTGAATGATAGCGGGTGAACAGGCAGTGGCTCGGGTAATAACAAAGAACATGTATGTATGCCTGGGGGGAAATTCACTTTCATACAGCCAGAAGTGATGAGAAATTACAGCAATACCAGTGGACAATTTTCACTAAATAAACATAAATGGAACATATTCCCTTTTGCTGACGTGATGAACCACTAAGGGGACATAAATATTTACCATCTAAACCATGTGTGACCTCTCACCTCTCTGGCTGTAGAAGTGTTCTTCCTAACCAGTCCCTCAACAGCTCTCTGACTGAGCTCCACCCTCACTGGGTCTTCAGAGGAGAGGAAGGCTGAGGAGGGATGGAAGGATGAATGGATCAGTCAGTCAATAAAGTTTGGAGCTGCTGTCTATGCTGTCTGACAAAATCACTATTTTAGTAGTTCATTAAAGTAAATTAGGCTTTATGACTGCTGAATACCAACTATCAATCACTTAGATCATGTATTTTCAGGTAGAGATACATCCTTGGGACGTCCCTAGCCTGTTGAAGTTGACATTTAAAATGGTTAAGGTTAGGGGTTAAGGTTAGGGTTTAGGATTGGGATGTCCCAAGGATCCCAGATAGCATTGACCATTGTGCATTCTTCTGTCTCTTTTACATAGCAGGTGATGGGTTCTGACTTCTGAACTTGAAAATATGAAATATCCTTATTATGTGAAATTGAATGAAACAATAATGTATGTTGATGCTAATATGATGTACAATATTCCATGATGTTTCTATATGACAAGAATACAGTAATATATTTAATATGATGTACAATATTCCATGATGTTTCTATATGATAACAATACAGTAATATATTTAATATGATGTACAATATTCCATGATGTTTCTATATGATGACAATACAGTAATATATTTAATATGATGTACAATATTTCATGATGTTTCTATATGATAACAATACAGTAATATATTTAATATGATGTACAATATTCCATGATGTTTCTATATGATAACAATAGAGTAATATATTTAATATGATGTACAATATTCCATGATGTTTCTATATCATAACAATAGAGTAATATATTTAATATGACATATACTATTTAACTATTCAACATCAACAACTGACTGCCCAGTTCAACATCAGTTCACCGTCTCACCTCATACTGTATTGGAGCAGCAGCAGCTGACTGCCCAGTTCAACATCAGTTCACCGTCTCACCTCATACTGTATTGGAGCAGCAGCAGCTGACTGCCCAGTTCAACATCAGTTCACCGTCTCACCTCATACTGTATTGGAGCAGCAGCAGCTGACTGCTCGGTTCAACGTCAGTTCACCGTCTCACCTCATACTGTATTGGAGCAGCAGCAGCTGACTGCCCGGTTCAACATCAGTTCACCGTCTCACCTCATACTGTATTGGAGCAGCAGCAGCTGACTGCTCGGTTCAACGTCAGTTCACCGTCTCACCTCATACTGTATTGGAGCAGCAGCAGCTGACTGCTCGGTTCAACGTCAGTTCACCGTCTCACCTCATACTGTATTGGAGCAGCAGCGGCTGACTGCCCGGTTCAACATCAGTTCACCGTCTCACCTCATACTGTATTGGAGCAGCAGCAGCTGACTTCCCGGTTCAACATCAGTTCACCGTCTCACCTCATACTGTATTGGAGCAGCAGCAGCTGACTGCTCGGTTCAACGTCAGTTCACCGTCTCACCTCATACTGTATTGGAGCAGCAGCGGCTGACTGCCCGGTTCAACATCAGTTCACCGTCTCACCTCATACTGTATTGGAGCAGCAGCGGCTGACTGCCCGGTTCAACATCAGTTCACCGTCTCACCTCATACTGTATTGGAGCAGCAGCAGCTGACTTCCCGGTTCAACATCAGTTCACCGTCTCACCTCATACTGTATTGGAGCAGCAGCGGCTGACTTCCCGGTTCAACATCAGTTCACCGTCTCACCTCATACTGTATTGGAACAGCAGCGGCTGACTGCAAGGTTCAACATCAGTTCACCGTCTCACCTCATACTGTATTGGAGCAGCAGCGGCTGACTGCCCGGTTCAACATCAGTTCACCGTCTCACCTCATACTGTATTGGAGCAGCAGCGGCTGACTGCCCGGTTCAACATCAGTTCACCGTCTCACCTCATACTGTATTGGAGCAGCAGCGGCTGACTGCCCGGTTCAACATCAGTTCACCGTCTCACCTCATACTGTATTGGAGCAGCAGCGGCTGACTGCCCGGTTCAACATCAGTTCACCGTCTCACCTCATACTGTATTGGAGCAGCAGCGGCTGACTGCCCGGTTCAACATCAGTTCACCGTCTCACCTCATACTGTATTGGAGCAGCAGCGGCTGACTGCCCGGTTCAACATCAGTTCACCGTCTCACCTCATACTGTATTGGAGCAGCAGCGGCTGACTGCCCGGTTCAACATCAGTTCACCGTCTCACCTCATACTGTATTGGAGCAGCAGCGGCTGACTGCCCGGTTCAACATCAGTTCACCGTCTCACCTCATACTGTATTGGAGCAGCAGCGGCTGACTGCCCGGTTCAACATCAGTTCACCGTCTCACCTCATACTGTATTGGAGCAGCAGCGGCTGACTGCCCGGTTCAACATCAGTTCACCGTCTCACCTCATACTGTATTGGAGCAGCAGCAGCTGACTGCCCGGTTCAACATCAGTTCACCGTCTCACCTCATACTGTATTGGAGCAGCAGCAGCTGACTGCCCGGTTCAACATCAGTTCACCGTCTCACCTCATACTGTTTTGGAGCAGCAGCGGCTGACTGCCCGGTTCAACATCAGTTCACCGTCTCACCTCATACTGTATTGGAGCAGCAGCAGCTGACTGCCCAGTTCAACATCAGTTCACCGTCTCACCTCATACTGTATTGGAGCAGCAGCAGCTGACTGCCCAGTTCAACGTCAGTTCACCGTCTCACCTCATACTGTATTGGAGCAGCAGCAGCTGACTGCCCGGTTCAACATCAGTTCACCGTCTCACCTCATACTGTATTGGAGCAGCAGCAGCTGACTTGATCGTTGATGCTAATCATCATGTTTGAATTCGAGAGTAAATACAGCCGACTACACTCTAAAAATGAAGGGTTCAACTGGAGTTGTTCTCAGATCCCCTAAGAACCGTAGGGTTCTTGGTCAATGAAAAACAGCCCCAAAAGGTTCTTCAAAGAACTTGCACAACTAGGTTTGGATTATTTCCTCAACTATATTCTTTCCCATATATTGTATATCGTTTCCATAAAGACAATATGGCTTTACACTCATTAACGTAACTTTCCAATCTAGAGCAGTTCTCACTTTTGTGATAATGAACTAGCTAACGTTAGCTTCGTTAACGAACTAACTAACTAACTAAGGACGGTGACCTGTCCAGACGAGATGTTACAACGAACTGAATCGTCAATGGAGGTCTTCCTCTTTATATAGCCTGCTACAGCATGCAATACTATTAACTCACAAGGGGGCATAACGTTACATGTACAATACTATCCCATTTTGGAAACGTTACATGTACAATACTATCCCATTTTGGAAACATTACATGTACAATACTATCCCATTTAGGAAACATTACATGTACAATACTATCCCATTTAGGAAAAGTTACATGTACAATACTATCCCATTTAGGAAACGTTACATGTACAATACTATCCCATTTTGGAAATGTTACATGTACAATACTATCCCATTTTGGAAACATTACATGTACAACACTACCCCATTTTGGAAACGTTACATGTCCTATACTATCCCATTTAGGAAACGTTACATGTACAATACTATCCCATTTTGGAAACGTTACATGTACAATACTATCCCATTTTGGAAACGTTGCATGGACAATACTATCCCATTCTGGAAACGTTACATGTACAATACTATCCCATTTTGGACACGTTACATGTCCGCCCCCTTGTGGAGGGAAATTAATATATTAGATGGTAGCTGTAGATGGGATTCAAATGCATAATGGTATTAATACAGTGTCTAGACTACCTCTTTTGTATAAATGCCCTTCAGAATCCAAACAGTATTGCCACGCAGCAAAATGTTGCGTATAATCTTTCAAGTCAGCCTGATAAAATATTGAACAATTTGTGTACAAAGATATCTTGAAATGTGATATTAGGCCTGTATGGCAGTACTGTTACTGTATGGCAGTACTGTATTGGCTAGTGCTTTCTCCAATATGTTATTCTATTTTACATTCAATTGTATGTTGATGCCATTTATCTTTCAATATTTATTTAATAAATATATAAGTTTTAATGCTTGTAAGACTGTTCTTTGACACATTTTCTCTTCCTTTGAAATTCTTATAGGACAGAACATGGACACAATGCAATTTGGATCAAGAAGAAGGTACAGATATGTTGTAGGACAGCTGCATTTGAAGTGTACATTTAACCTACATAGCAGTCAATACAAACTGACATCTATTAGCGTACAAATGTGTGCAAATTATCTTTTCAGATCTTCTCAGAAATGAATCAAGTCCATGGAATGGATATAGACAAAAAGATCATCCAAGGACTATCAGAGGTAGAGAGGCGAGGCAGGGGTGAGGACATCATCCTGCTATTTTGACAGTCCCTGAAGGACAATACAGAAGAGGGATTTGCTCTTATTCCTTCCCTTTCTCTAATGTATTTTGTAATAAAATTAGCAAGTGTAGTAAGATCATTGCTTTACTTTACTAGGACTGGAGACCACAACAGCGATTCTGCTCTTGCCCTACCTCTTCAATGAGGACCCGAGTGGCCTTTATGTCCATGACAAGGTATGTCTATGCACCAATCATCTGTTTCTTCATTAACATAGGTGTGCATGCTTATATAAAACTACAGCTGAACATTTATGTTCTTTGTTAATTGTTTGTGTATTCATCTTTTCTTACTTTTGTTGACACAGATTTCACCGCTCTTCACTCCTTTACTGCACATCGGTGGAAATCCATTTCACCATGAGAGTGAAATCCCACTTGCCTTTGATGGGGAGAACATCCAGGCCCTCGAGGACGTCCCCATGAGAGTGAAATCCCACTGGCCTTTGATGGGGAGAACATCCAGGCCCTCGAGGACGTCACCATGAGAGTGAAATCCCGCTGGCCTTTGATGGGGAGAACATCCAGGCCCTCGAGGACGTCCCCATGAGAGTGAAATCCCGCTGGCCTTTGATGGGGAGAACATCCAGGCCCTCGAGGACGTCCCCATGAGAGTGAAATCCCGCTGGCCTTTGATGGGGAGAACATCCAGGCCCTAGAGGACGTCCCCATGAGAGTGAAATCCCGCTGGCCTTTGATGGGGAGAACATCCAGGCCCTCGAGGACGTCCCCATGAGAGTGAAATCCCGCTGGCCTTTGATGGGGAGAACATCCAGGCCCTCGAGGACGTCACCATGAGAGTGAAATCCCGCTGGCCTTTGATGCGGAGAACATCCAGGCCCTCGAGGACGTCACCATGAGAGTGAAATCCCGCTGGCCTTTGATGGGGAGAACATCCAGGCCCTCGAGGACGTCCCCATGGGACTTGGGGCTCTGCTACGGCTGGATTTTTTATTTTCTCTTCAATTTCCCCAAAATGTCAGAAAAACACTTATGTTTAGCATGTATTTAGCATCAAGTCTACAATGTTGTTAGTTGACCTGTGATTCATTTTTAATGTTTTTATTGTACATCCTTATTTTGTAACTGTCATGAAAATCACTATACAAAGTAAATGTATTATTTATTATGGTCTGACATGTCTGCAGAAATGTTGCAATTTGGTAATGTGTTTTGTTTGGTAAATTGTTTTGTAAATATTAATTCACATTTGTGGTGTCAGTAAATAAACAATGAATTATTTAAATCAATACTGTCAATATTGTTAGACGGGCTAACGAGCTAGACGTGCTAACGAGCTAGACGTGTTAACGAGCTAGACGGGCTAACGAGCTAGACGGGCTAACGAGCTAGACGTGCTAACGAGCTAGACGTGCTAACGAGCTAGACGTGCTAACGAGCTAGACGCGCTAACGAGCTAGACGCGCTAACGAGCTAGACGGGCTAACGAGCTAGACGTGCTAACGAGCTAGACGGGCTAACGAGCTAGACGGGCTAACGAGCTAGACGTGCTAACGAGCTATAGGTGCTAACGGGCTAGACGTGCTAACGAGCTAGACGGGCTAACGAGCTAGACGTGCTAACGAGCTAGACGGGCTAACGAGCTAGACGTGCTAACGAGCTAGACGTGCTAACGAGCTAGACGGGCTAACGAGCTAGACGTGCTAACGAGCTAGACGTGCTAACGAGCTAGACGTGCTAACGAGCTAGACGTGCTAACAAGCTAAAGTCCAAACTCAAAACATAAATGGAAAAAACAAAGACAGTAACACCGTAAGAGAATTTTTGTTGGACAAGTTTGCTCACCACCAACAGAAAGCTTCGATTTGACATTATAATCAACTACAATGCTTCACCTCCTACAGTATAAACATGGTGTCTACTGACTGTCAACAATTAAAAACAGGAAAAAACATATTTCTAAATATATATTTTTCTACAACCTTATTTTTTTTTAAACTCACTGGCTTCTAGAACTCTCATCACCCCAATCAGGAACCAAGTCGTCCAAAAAAGGAAAACACAATCAGAAACCAAGTTGTCCTTACCACGGACATGTCTGATTTCAAGAGGAAACTCCTGCAATATCCGTAGTAACTTTCCACCTCACTGCAGAGCTTCTCTCCCTTTTCAGGGTTCACTAGATAGGCATGTTGTTGGATCGGGGCCCAGTCTCCAATGTCATGCTCTAGTACATTTGGTTTGGCACATCTGGGAATAAACCCTGATATTCTAAAAGCAGGGCAGCAATGTCAATATTATTCTACCCAAAAATTGTCAGTTGGTTGCATGAATAATTTTCATTACCAAATGTTACATGTAAATATGAAATATTTGATTGTCTTATTTTCAATGACATGTTGCTAGGTGGGATATCCCCAATGTCAAACACAGTTTTAACGTGTCCAAATCAATAACCAATATGCAAAAACAGTTTGTGATATATTGAAAACATAAAATGTGCTATATACACAAACATCTGCCACAATAATCATATTACTTGTATTTTTTTAAACAAGCACCCTATAAAACTGCACAAGCACCAAAAACGCTGTTGTTTTGACAAGTAGCAATAAATCACTGATATCGATAAGGGGGGAAATCAGGTTGTACGTGATGTTGAAACTAACACAACTAAAAAACACATGGAAATGGGAGATATATTTATTATATATTACACAACTCTTTAAATGTAGGGGTCCCTAAACAAAGGAACGCAACACTTATTTGTCATCACTCATCGCTAAAATCATTTGTGTGACAGGAGGGAGATGAGGTTGCACATCATATTAAAACTAACAGCTCAAAAACCACACGGAATCTGGGAATAATGTGTACATCCCTGGTTAGAGGACAACTTGTAGAAAACAGCCAGATACATTTTGATTCAAGTGGGTCACCAACATGGTGTAACACAGCTCTTTTTGTTAAATCTCATAAATAGCCAACGTGTTATTAAGTGTAACACAACTCAACACAACTTTCAATTCAGAGCCTGGGTTTTTCCCCTGATGCTAATTTCCATATCATTTTGAAATCAATTGATAAAGAGGCAAACATTTTGGCTTCTACATTGTGACATTATTAAAATACTCCAACTACAATGTTAAAACATTCTACATTTTGACATTAATTCATTGATATCATGAAACAACTCCTTCATGTATTTTCTGATATTTGATCTGAGATCTTTTATATGATTCTCTCTCTGGTCACAGCTAAGAGGTTTCTCTCCTGTGTGTGTTCTCTGGTGTTGTACCAGGCTGTTTGACTGAGTAAAACTCTTCCCACATCGATTAGAGCTATACGATTTCTATTCTGTGTGTATTCTCTGGTGTACTGTCAGAAGGCTAGATGTAACAAAATTCTTCCCACATTGAACACAGCTATAAGATTTCTCTCCTGTGTGTGTTCTCTGGTGTACTGTCAGATCACCAGATCGAACATAACTCTTCCCACATTGAGTACAGCAAAAAGGTCTCTCTCCTGTGTGTGTTCTCAGGTGTATCTTCAGCTGGCTAGATTGAACAAACTCTTCCCACATTGATCACAGCTATAGGGTTTCTCTCCTGTGTGTGTTCTCTGGTGTGATATCAGGTTGCTTAGCTGAGTAAAACTCTTCCCACATTGAGTACAGCTAAAAGGTTTCTCTCCTGTATGTATTCTCTGGTGTAGAGTCAGATTTCTAAATGCAGTAAAACTCTTCCCACATTGATCACAGCTATACGGTTTCTCTTCTGTGTGTGTTCTCTGGTGTGATATCAGGATGCCGAGCTGAGTAAAACTCTTCCCACATTGAGTACAGCTATAAGATTTCTCACCTGTGTGTGTTCTCTGGTGTGATATCAGGCTGCTTAGCCGAGTAAAACTCTTCCCACATTGATCACAGCTATATGGTTTCTCTCCTGTGTGTATTCTCTGGTGTGATATCAGGCTGGTTGAATGACCAAAACTCTTCCCACATTGATCACAGCTAAAAGGTTTCTCTCCTGTGTGTGTTCTCTGGTGTGTCTTCAGATGGCTATATTGAACAAAACTCTTCCCACATTGATCACAGCCAAAAGGTTTCTCTCCTGTGTGTATTCTCTGGTGTATCTTCAGATAGCTAGATTGTACAAAACTCTTCCCACATTGAGTACAGCTATAAGTTCTCTCTCCTGTGTGTGTTCTCTGATGAATTTTAATGCCTGATGAGGTGAATCTCTTCCCACAGTCAGAGCAGCAGTGAGTTATCTTCCCTGTGGGTCTCTGCAGGTGTTTCTTGAGGTGTTCTGATCTGGAGAGACTCTTCTCTGCCTTGTCAGCATCACGAGGTTGTTGAGGCTCCCCAGAGGATCTACGATAGTCCCATCTCTCTCCTGTGTTAACAACAAAGTCAGACAGATGATTAAAGGCCCACAACAGCGGAAATCCACTGTAAAAGGGGATGCCAACAGCGTAGCCATGATGTTGTACAACAATTGACGTCTAATGAATGTTAAAATTATTTGACAATTGTCTTAAAATGACCAACAATAGTCATATTTTGTCTTGTTTTCACATTATTAGTAACATCGATGATTACAGGCTAGAAATAAGTTAAAGTTGTTGAAATCCTAAGCAGTGTGGCAGACGACTTTTGGTCTCCAATATTGGCCCCTTTCTGTGTTTGCTAAAATTGCGGCACGAGGGCGATTTGGTTGCAGAAACTCCTCCCTGCTAATGAGGAAACCACTAGTTATGGATGTAGTGTATCTGGTAATGAGGAAACCACTAGTTATGGATGTAGTATATCTGGTAATGAGGAAACCACTAGTTATGGATGTAGTATATCTGGTAATGAGGAAACCACTAGTTATGGATGTAGTATATCTGGTAATGAGGAAACCACTAGTTATGGATGTAGTATATCTGGTAATGAGGAAACCACTAGTTATGGATGTAGTATATCTGGTAATGTTGAAACCACTAGTTATGGATGTAGTATATCTGGTAATGAGGAAACCACTAGTTATGGATGTAGTATATCTGGTAATGAGGAAACCACTAGTTATGGATGTAGTATATCTGGTAATGAGGAAACCACTAGTTATGGATGTAGTATATCTGCTAATGAGGAAACCACTAGTTATGGATGTAGTATATCTGGTAATGAGGAAACCACTAGTTATGGATGTAGTATATCTGCTAATGAGGAAACCACTAGTTATGGATGTAGAATATCTGCATGGAGCAAAAATGGTGAGCAAAGATTTTAGCTTTTCACAATGTATTCTGAATATTACAGCGCAAGATCAGGAGTGCTACTCAAGGAAACTCACATTAAGCTCTGTGTCTATTCACTAATTCACCACCGTGGGGAAAACTCAGGGGAGTTCTCATAGGCTGACAGCAAAAATAGCCTCCATTTCCAGGTTGCCTATGAGTTCATTTCACACTACTTTGGATTATAATTGTAAGGCTCGCTTGAATCACCTGCTTAATATGTTTGTGTTATTGTCGCAAATCAACTGCTTTATACTTAAAAAACACCTCAACCAATAAAATGCTATTTGGCTAGCTTTAACATCAGCCTGACAATGAGGGTTTGTACACCAAGTGTATGCCAAATTGGCCCATAACTTCACCTAACAACAACATAGACCTACTGTAGTACCCATAACTTCACCTGACAACAACATAGACCTACTGTAGGACCCATAACTTCACCTAACAACAACATAGACCTACTGTAGGACCCATAACTTCACCTAACAACAACATAGACCTACTGTAGGACCCATAACTTCACCTGACAACAACATAGACCTACTGTAGGACCCATAACTTCACCTAACAACAACACAGACCTACTGTAGGACCCATAACTTCACCTAACAATAACATATACCTACTGTAGGACCCATAACTTCACCTAACAACAACATAGACCTACTGTAGGACCCATAACTTCCCCTAATAACAACATAGACCTACTGTAGGACCCATAACTTCACCTAACAACAACATAGACCTACTGTAGGACCCATAACTTCACCTAACAACAACACAGACCTACTGTAGGACCCATAACTTCACCTAACAATAACACAGACCTACTGTAGGACCCATAACTTCACCTAACAACATATACCTACTGTAGGACCCATAACTTCACCTAACAACATAGACCTACTGTAGGACCCATAACTTCACCTAACAACAACACAGACCTACTGTAGGACCCATAACTTCACCTAACAATAACATAGACCTACTGTAGGACCCATAACTTTATCTAACAACAACATAGACCTACTGTAGGACCCATAACTTCACCTAACAATAACACAGACCTACTGTAGGACCCATAACTTCACCTAACAATAACATAGACCTACTGTAGGACCCATAACTTTATCTAACAACAACATATACCTACTGTAGGACCCATAACATCACCTAACAATAACATAGACCTACTGTAGGACCCATAACTTCACCTAACAATAACATAGACCTACTGTAGGACCCATAACTTCACCTAACAATAACATAGACCTACTGTAGGACCCATAACTTTATCTAACAACAACATAGACCTAGGACTATAAATCATTTAATATTTCAGGTGAAACATGGAAACTAAAATGTCTTTGTCATGACATTTCATAACCTGATCACCAGATAATTTTGTCAATAATTCCACTAGGCTACTCTGTAATGTGTTGTCATTCTAAATGTCCTGAATAAAGGAAAAAATCTCTGTGTGTTGTACAATAGCCTATCCATCAAGGAACAGTTCTCTACACATTATGAGCAAAGTAGGGATGTTGGATCCAACGTGGAGCGTATCTCTGTGCATAAACAGGCTAACGAGACCCTACTGTAAATCAGCCAGACAGTAACACATTATAAACATTGATTTGTTTGGGATGTTGGATCCAACGTGGAGCACAGTATAACTGTCTTTACCAGAGTAAAGAATGAAGAAGCACTTTGGTTGTTGTTGCATGTCGTGATGTTTGTCATGTGACTGTCATTCAGAAAATGATTTCCTGGATCAGCTGATGATAGTTGAACATGTGACTGTAACTAAACAGCTACAGTATTAAGTATTATGTGTAATTATTGAAGAACCGCGTTAATGACAGTATCCATTTGGGTGTTGTCAATAAAGTTAAGGTGACTAGGTTACAACCATTGGATTTAGCAAACTCTGAAATTATTTAGGATTTCTGTGCCCATGAAAACTGTTTTCCCAGCGTAACATAAGGAGACACTAAATGTTACGTAGGTAGAGAGCATTTCAGAGATCTGAATACAAAAACTGTCCTAACAGGACAATAACCTAAACCACAAGGCCAAATCTACACTGGAGGAGCTTACCAAGATGACATTGAATGTTCCTGAGTGGCCTAGTTACAGTTTGGATATAAATAATCTTGAAAGTCAATGCAAGACTTGAAAATGGCTTTCTAGCAATGATCAACAACCAACTTGACAGAACAGGAAGGATTTTAAAAAGAATAATGAATATTCACATGAATATCAGTCTCCTATTGGATGACATCACGACTTCCCATCAAGCCAACTCCTTGAAGGCCTTACTTTGACATCACTCCTTCTAGTTTGCAGATCTCTAAAAAAAAACACTATTTTGCTCAAAACATTTATTTGTTTCCCATTAGTGTGTTTATAATTTACTGTATTTATATCACTTTTCAACAGGAAAAGTTTAAAAATCCCTGAAGGACGTCATGAACAATTCACACAGTACAAAAACATATTCAAGTGTAGAATGCCCTTTTAAAAATCACACATTAGTTCAACAACAGCAGAGTTTGTGTCCCTGTTTTATAAGATAGTGCTCACTGTATTTACTGGTGTTAATCAGATCAATGTCCCTGTTTTATAAGATAGTACTCACTGTATTTACTGGTGTTAATCAGTTCTCCAGTCTTCTCTTCTTCGTCCTCCTCTAATGTGACAGTAATCTCCCCCTCTTCATCCTTCATTCCAAAAACGTCTTTATCTTCTTTCACTTCATCCTCCACTCCAAAAACTGCATCTTCCTCCTCCTCTTTCACTCTGAAGGCGTCTTCCTCGTCTTTCACTGTAACGTCTTTCTCTTCTTCTTTCACGGTAACAGCCTCACCTTCTACTTGTCTTTGTAATGTGACATCCTCCTCTTCCTCTTTCACGACAATGTTGAGCCCCAGAGCTTCTTTCTCCGTCCAGCAGACCTCTTCTTTAGCAGGAGGAGAGTAGCTTAGTGAGCGCATGGTCGGGGATGTTAGCTAGCTAGGCTAGTGCTAACTTAACCAGCCAGATAGTTGACTTACAACGTAAATATGAAATTAAATGGGGTAGCTAGTTGTTTCCACATAAGTATGTTTAAATCATAGTGGCAAATAAACCACGAAATTGTCTAAACAGCTTGAATGTTCAGACTTTGTCAGCTAGCGAGCTACCGAGGTGGCTGCAGTTGTTGAAGAAGCGTTCCGTCCACTAGATTATACGTCACACTAGAAACATCGCCTGAAAGACACATATCGCCATCTGCTGTCTGGAGGGAGGAAACGCAGTTGAGGAGGGAAAACTATTTTTCTTCTTCATTGAATTATAATATTATAAAGCAGTTTAGGGAAACGTTTTTTTTCTCTCCATTAAATATTAATATTATATCAACACGTATAAAGAGCAACAAGTGTTGTTTGATTAGTTCAGATTTTTTTATGAGAATTTAAAACAAACTCTACATCTACTCCACATCTGTATTTCTGATTCAGTCAAATAACTAGATATCAAAATAAGCACCTAGTTATTGATACCCTTGATAAAGATGAGCAAAAATTACTGTATAAAATAAATAAACTTTACACACAACCAGGATATTTTAGCCGAAAATCATTTCACATTCAAATATGTCATTTTAAATGGCTCAATTCAATCCAGCTGGGCCTTTTTAACACAGACAGTTGTTCCTGCTGTAGATGTTATGCCTTTGTACAGATCTAGGATCAGTTCTCCTCCACAATGCATATTCAGTACCGGTCAATTGTTTGGACACACCTCCAAATTCAATGTTTTTTCTTTATTTTAACTATTGTCTACATTGTAGAATAATAGTGGAGACATCAAAACTATGAAATAACTCATATGGAATCATGTAGTAACCAAAAAAAAGTGTTAAACAAATCAAAATATATTCTATATTTTATATTCTCCAAGTTTATCATTTTAAAAGGCTAATTGATCATTAGAAAACCCTTTTGCAATTATGTTAGCACAGCTGAAAACTGTTGTTCTGATTAATGAAGCAATAAAACTGGCCTTCTTTAGACTAGTTGAGTATCTGGAGCATCAGCATTTGTGAGTTCGATTACAGGCTCAAAATGGCCAGAAACAAATCATTTTCTTCTGAAAATTGTTAGTTATTCTATTTCTGAGAAATGAAGGCTATTCCATGCGAAAAATTGCCAAGAAACTGAAGATCTCGTACAATGCTGTGTACTACTCCCTACACAGAACAGCGCAAACTGGCCTAACCAGAATGTAAGGAGGCCCCAGTGCACAACTGAGCAAGAGGACAAGTACATTAGTGTCTAATTTGAGAAACAGACGCCTCACAAGTTTTCAACTAGGTGCTTAAGCAAATTGTACCCACAAAACACCAGTCTAAACGTCAACAGTGAAGAGGCGACTCCGGGATGTTGGCCTTCTAGGCAGAGTTGCAAAGAAAAATCCATATCTCAGACCGTTTAAAAAAAGGAAAAGATTAAGATGGGCAAACTAACACAGACATTGGGCAGAGGAAGATTGGAAAAAAGTGTTATGGACAGACGAATCTAAGTTTGAGGTGTTCGGATCACAAACAAGAACATTCGTGAGACGCAGAAAAAATGAAAAGATGCTGGAGGAGTGCTTGACGCCTTCTGTCAAGCATGGTGGAGGCAATGTGATGGTCTGGGGGTGCTTTGGTGGTGGTAAAGTGGAAGATTTATACAGGGTAAAAGGGATCTTGAAGAAGGAAGGCTATCACTCCATTTTGCAAAGCCATGCCATACCCTGTGGACGGCGCTTAATTGGAGCCAACTTCCTCCTACACCAGGACAATGACCCAAAGCACAGCTCCATTTAGGAAAGAAGCAGTCAGCTGGTATTCTGTCAATAATGGAGTGGTCAGCACAGTCACCGGATCTCAACCCTATTGA
This sequence comes from Salmo trutta, assembly GCF_901001165.1. Lineage (NCBI taxonomy): Eukaryota > Metazoa > Chordata > Actinopteri > Salmoniformes > Salmonidae > Salmo > Salmo trutta. Next base: position 13,057,442 of record NW_021822911.1, on the reverse strand, counting down.
GCTGTTGTGGGGGCAGCTTGACCGTATGGTACGTAAGAAGTGCCCATCAATCCAATCCAATTTGTGGGAGGTGCTTCAGGAAGCATGGGGTGAAATCTCTTCAGATTACCTCAACAAATTGACAACTAGAATGCCAAAGATCTGCAAGGCTGTAATTGCTGCAAATGGAGGATTCAAAGTTTGAAGGACACAATTATTATTCCAATTAAAAATCATTATTTAAAACCTTGTCAAAGTCTTGACTATGTTTCCTATTCATTATGCAACTCATTTCATGAATGTTTTCATGGAAAACAAGGACATTTCTAATTGACCCCAAACTTTTGAACGGCAATGTAGGTTCAACAGGTTTGAGCACCGAGGCGCTGGAAGATGGCGGCGAGTGTAGACGAGATTTCAGCTTGCTCCGAGTAACCTTAACTTTTATCCCACTCAAACTTACTTAAATGTAATGGAACTTGGCTTATAGTAAACACAATAGAGAACAACACTTAGTTGACCGATAATTTGATTCATAACTTTGAGAAATGGAAGGAAAAAATGTGCGAAAGAGCAAAGGGAGGAGAAGGCAGTTGCTAGCTGAGCACTCATACGTTGGAGAAAAACCGCCACCTGACTCCTCAGGAGAAGAAATGGAGGATTCTGGACATTCGGTTGATTCTGAAAATGCAGTCAATAGTCCTGCACCCAAAAAGACACATAAAGAATTATCTTTGCGCGAACTACAGATCAACATAATCGATGCTGTAAACGAAAGAGCCGACGGTCTGGAGAAAATGATACGCGAAAACACAGGAGAAGACCATCGCAGACATGCAAGAGTGCTTATCGGAAGCAGAGCGATACCGGAGAAGGTGGGGGCTACGGCTTTACGGTGTCCCCGAGGACCAGGATGAGAATGTGAAGCGCTTAGTAAGAGACATCTGTAACTGTATGGCACCGGACTTCCCCGATGGATATATGGATATGGCTGTGGATGTCGCTCATCGTATTGGGAAGAAACAAGATGCCATCGTCAGCCGATCGATCATCATCCAGTTTGCTTTTCGCACAGCGAGAGATGCAGTTTGGAAGAAAGCAAAGGAAAGCGCCTTTCTGAAAGAAAGAAAACTTAGATTCGGTGAGGACTTGACTGCAGCAGACAAGGCAGCAAAGGCAAAATTGTGGCCTCTCGTACAACAGGCCCGAAATCAAGGAAACGGTGGATACTACAGGGGAATCAGAGCTTTTTTCGCCAACGGTAAAGAAATACGACCGGGGTGATTTGATTTGTTCTGTCGGTAGGTTTACAAGGTAGTTCCTTCCCCACTGCAAACTGAACGTTCTACTTTTGAAACATGGTGTTACTATTTTACAAGTTAAGAATTCTGTTAATACATTTATGAAGCAACTTTTTATAGAGAGGGTAAAGTTGAGATTGCGTAGGATTTTTCTTTCTATTCTATAGATATGGACTTGAAGTTTATGTCAATCAATGCCAGGGGGATACGTAACCTGTTGAAGAGAAAAGCTTTTTTTTTTGTTTTGAGGACTGCAACGCAGATCTTGTATTCGTTCAAGAAACACATTCATGCAAAGAGGACTATAATTATTGGAAAAATCAGTGGGGCAGTGACATTTTTTTGGCCCACGGGACAATAATTATAAATTATTCAGCTGGGGTTGTAATTTTAGCACACAATTTCAAAGGGACATTGTTGTTTACTCAAATGGACTCCAATGGACATTGGCTAGTAGCGGTCATCAACCACATGGACAGATTATTTGTGTTGTGTAATGTATATGGATACTGTTCTAGTCCTCCAAATAACTTCCTTCTAGAGGAAATTGAAGAAATTCTTAAAAATCTTCTGAGAAAATTTCCATCCAGTCAGATAATAGTTGGTGGAGATTTTAATATGGTTTATTCTAATGAGACTGATAGATTGCCTCATAGGCCTAACATTGGTGTGAACAAGTTGGTGAATTTCTGCCAAAGCCTGGACTTAATTGACATATGGAGAGTAAAAAACCCTGGAGAGATACAATACACATGGAGTAATAGAGATCGTTCCTTACAATCAAGAATTGATTTGTGGGTGATAACCTCTAGTCTTGTGCCCAACACTGTAGAGGTAAAAATACTGCCTGCAGTCCTGACGGATCATAAAGTCATATGGTTGACTGTAAGAATATGCAGTAATGATGGTAAGAAATACTCTGGTGGTTACTGGAAATTAAATAACTCATTGTTATTGCATGATGATTAAAAAAATGTGATTAAGAATCTAATTTCTGTTTACTGGAGTTTAGCTACATCTAATGCAGAATATGGGAAATATTGGGAACTGCTGAAATTTAAAATCCGCTCAGCCTGTATTACTTATGGAAAACGGCTTGCTTTAAGAAGGAGATGTGAGGTAGCTGAACTCTCTAAAACAATTGCCGATATCACAGAGATTGAGCATCTTGATCTTAATGAGAAAGCTAAATTGAATGATTTACAGAATCAACTAGATACATTGTATGAGGAAAAGGCTAGAGGGGCTTTCATAAGATCTAGAAAACAATGGCTTGAAAAAGGTGAAAAGATCAGTAGATACTTTTTTAATTTGGAGAAGAGGAGAGGGGAACTCAACACACTTCGGAAATTTAAGATTAATGGGGTTACCACTGAGGATAGAGAGTTGTTATCAGAATTTACCACTAAATTTTATGAAATCTTTACTCCTTAGATAACAATTTGAGTGACTCTAAGGATCTCCTTGATTCTATAGAGAATGTTAATTCGATTAGTGAAGAACTCAATCAGTCTTGTTGCCAAGATTTATCCATTATGGACATCCAGTACGGGGTTGCTCAGTTAAAAAAGAACAAATCTCCAGGTTGTGATGGATTAACCTCTGAATTTTACAAAACCTTCTTTGAAGAAATAGCACCTTTTTTACTTGAAACCTTTAAGGAGGCTATAAAGAAGGGAGAACTACCTGCCTCTCTGAAGCAAGGGGTTATTACTCTTATACCTAAACCACACAAGGATCTCCTAAGTATTGATAATTGGTGTCCAATCACACTCCTAAATAACGACTACAAAATTATAGCCTTAATCTTTGCAAAAAGGTTAAAGTCTTGCTTAAATGATCTGATTGATGAATGTCAATCAGGGTTTATGAAAGGGTGCCATATATCTAATAATCTCAGGCTGGTGTTAGACTTGGTTGAGTATTGTGATCTATTAGATGACTTCCCTGTTATCCTATTTTTGGATTTTCACAAAGCATTTGATACAGTAAATCACAATTTTATCTTTGATTGTCTTAAGCATTTGAAATTTGGTCGTTTTTTGTTGATGCTATTAGAACTCTGTATAATGGTGGCAATAGCTGTATCAAACTCTGTCATGGAACATCCTCGAGGTTAAACATTTACAAAGGAATACGACAAGGTTGTCCAATTTCACCTTTTTTATTTTTGTTAGTATCTGAAATGCTATGCTCATTAGTTCATGAAAGTCAATTTGAAGGCATTACATTCCAGGCCAGAGAAATCCAGATATCCCAACTGGCGGATGACGCCTCACTTTTTTTGAAAAATGTGTCTCAAGCTAGATCAGCATTGGATATCGTGAAACAGTTCTCCAAAATCTCAGGTATGGTTTTAAATCTTTCCAAATGTGAGATGTTTGTTTTGAAAGGAGCTGTCAATCCAGCAGATTGTAACATCTCTGAAAAAGATACTGTAACCTACCTTGGTGTAAAGATCACCAAAAATCTTAAGGCTATGAAAGGTCTTAATTTGAACCCTGTAACTGAATCTGTCAAAAACAATTCTCCTCATGGTTAGGGAGGGATTTAAGTCTTCAAGGAAGGGTGCTTTTATCCAAAGCTGAGGGGCTATCTCGTGCATCCTATCTTTTTTCATCTATTGACATTCCCAAATCCACTTGCTGTACCTTAGATAGGCTTTTGTACAACTTCATATGGAAAAACAAGCCACATAAGATAAAGAGATGTTATCAACAACAGGGTTTATGATGGCGGTCTAAATGTCTTAGATTTCACTCTCTTCAATCAGATATCAAAGGTCAACTGGATTAAAAGGTACATAAAAAATCCTCATAGCTTCTGGAATATTATACCTCATTTTGTTTTTCAGAAGTTCGGCGGGCTTAATTTTTTACTACAATGTCCATATATTGTGGGTAAAATTCCTGTGAAACTGGCGGTTTTTCACAAGCAGGCTTTAATGTGCTGGGCTTTGTTGTATAAACACAACTTTTCACCTCATAAATTTTTTATTTGGAACAATGGGTCAATATTACATAGAAATAAGATGTTATTTAACCATAAATGGTTCTGGAAAAACATTGTTCTTGTCAGCCAATTGGTTAATAACAGTGGGAATCTATTTACACGGAGAGAATTTATGGAAATATACAACTTTGAGGTTTCAAGCAAGGAATATGACACTGTTATTAAAGCTATACCTAGTGGGATAAAAACTTTACTTCAGAATAATGCATATTTTGGAATATCTCTGATTGTAAGCGATATTCAGGTGAATGGCATTGGTCTACTAGATACGATAATTCAACAATCGTTTAATAAGGGATATTTTCTACAGGAAGTCTATTCCCTCTGCGATATTTTATTGGGCTTCATCGTTTGATGTAAACTGGCGCCGTGCTTGGCTCACTCTACACAGATTTATGGTGACCAATAAAGTAAAGGAGATCTCCTTTAAGATAATCAATAGATGCTATCCGTGTAATAGCTTAATTTCTAAATATATATTTGACGTTACCAGTGAATGCAGTTTTTGTGAACTAGAAACTGAATCTATTGAACACTTATTCTGTAATTGTTTATATAGTGAAGTGTTTTGGACTGATGTAAAACTATATCTTAGCCGCAAATTGCATACAACCATTGATATTACTAAGTTTGACATATTATTTTACTACACTGATTCCACAATTGGACGTGAGTATGTCATAAATCTCTTTATTTTATTAGGAAAATCTTTCATCCATAAATCAAAATTTATGAAGAAAAAGCCCCTTTTCTTAATTTTTTTATCTGATTTGGAACAGTACGTAGAATCTTTAAAACATATACAAAACAATATGTCAAAAAAATGTATTCGATATATGTCTGTATTTGATTTGATATAATAGTTTTTTTTTCTCTAATTTCTTTGGATTCCTTCTGGCTGTTATGTTATGTTTATGTTTTGCATGTTACTGTTATTTACAACAAGTTAAATAAAGATTTGTGCAAACTTAAAAAATAATAAAAAAAAAAAAAACCCTCTCTCCTAGTATTTCTGTCCGCCATCTTTGCTGAAGAAAGTCTCAGTCACTAGTGCAGCAGCAGCCTCCCCCGGTCCTAGTGCAGCAGCAGCCTCCCCTGGTCCTAGTGCCGGCCTGATAGGAAGTTTAAGATGCGACGTTGACGAAAAAAAGAAATCACAGAAAAAATATATTGACTGATATTGATTTATTTACGGGGGGGCTAATGAATATTTTAGTACCAGCGATGTCCCTTATTCCTACCCTTTAACTTTTTGTCTGACAATAAAATATACATTTTACTCAACTGCGTTACCCACTCCAGTCAGCAGATGGCGGTCTGGGAATTTAAGGTGATGCTGTTGGTGTGACGTATAATGTAGTGGACGGAACTGTTCTTTCAACAGCAACAACAGTTATTCAGCCACCTCGGTAGTTTGCTAGACAAAATAGCCGAACCAATAAAGCTCTTTAGACGCTTTAGTGTATATTAGCCACTGTGTTTTAAAACCACTTCTGTCGTCTAGTTAGTTATCAGATTTAATTTCATATTTACGGTGTTGTTGTTATTATTCAGCTAGCGGGCTAACATCCCCGACCATGCGGTTACTGAGCTACTCTCCTCCTGTTAAAGAAGAGGGGGATGTCACAGTAAAACAAGAAGTAGAGGGTGAGGCCATTACTGTGAAAGAAGAAAAAGACGCGTTCAGAGTGAAAGAGGAGGAGGATGTTACAGTAAAAGAAGAGGAGGATGCAGTTTATGGAGAGGAAGAGGGGGAGATGACTGTTACATTGATAAAGGAGGAGGAAGAAGAGGAGGAAACTGGATATCTGGGCCCGGTTTCCCAAACGCATCTTAAGGCATCCAATGGTTCTAACGGTGAACTTAGCCATAAGATGGTTTTGAGAAACCGTTCCCTGATTAACACTAGTAAGTAGTGTCTTAAAAACAGAGGCACAAACTCTGCAGTTGTTGAACTGATGTTTGGTGTTAAAGCAGAAATATGCAATAGCTACATCCATATTGTGACTTTTAAATTCTTAATTTATAGCCATTGATTGTTGAAGAATATAACACATTACTCATGAGCTTAGTTCAACTGTTGTACCCCATCAGAACCCCAAATAACCTTTTTTTTACTCCAAATGTTTAGAAATGTAAACCAACACTGTATAGCCTCAACATGGTTAAAACTATAATGTTGATATCATGGATGGTCAGTCCTTGCATCCATAGGTCTGTCTGTAGTTACATTTCTCCAACCCCATAATCATCTTATAACCAAAACAGTGGTGGAATGACAGCTTTGTTATTTTATGAACTGCAGATTGCTGGGTTGTGTGGGTTTATTCAACAGTAACAAAATGGCTGCCCAGAGGCTTGGTTTGGTAAACAGCTGAGGGATGGGGGAAGGAGGAGTGTAACCACTCAAATGTATTCATCCAGGATGTCATAATGATAGTTTAACCAGGTTTCTAGGATATATAGTATATTCTAAAATTCATCCAGGATGTCATAATGATAGTTTAACCAGGTTTCTAGGCTATATAGTATATTCTAGAATTCATCCATGATGTCATAATGATAGTTTAACCAGGTTTCTAGGCTATATAGTATATTCTAGAATTCATCCATGAGGTCATAATGATAGTTTAACCAGGTTTCTAGGCTATATAGTATATTCTAGAATTCATCCATGATGTCATAATGATAGTTTAACCAGGTTTCTAGGCTATATAGTATATTATAGAATTTCCAGTGTAGATTTCCTGTGGAGGCAAATTATTAGAGCTGTTGATAAGTCATTGTATAATATTCAGCCAATTGTTTTTCATTCCATTACATTAAAGGCAAGACATACCTAGATTCAATTACATTCATGAATTGGTTTGAAACCTTTGTTTTAAACCCTTCTCAAAATTGGTGCCTTGCCGGATTTGTAAAAAATGGATTGTCATGAAACTCAATTTTTTAAATGTATTTAAATGTAACCTTTATTTAACTAGGCAAGTCGGTTAAGAACAAATTCTTATTTACAATGACTGCCTACCCCGGACAATGCTGGGCCGATTGTGCGCCGCCCTATGGGACTCCCAATCACGGCCGGTTGTGATACAGCCTGGATTTGAACCAGGGTGTCTGTAGTGAAGCCTCAAGCACTGAGATGCAGTGACCGCTGCGCCACTCGGGAGCCCCAAAATCATGTTCTAGTGCTGTCCCCAACTAAAATACAACTTGGTCAACCAAGAGTCATCTGTTCTTTCTACCAATCGCCCCATGTGTTTTAATAAAATCAACTGTATGTACGTAACTTGTCTGATGCTTTAAGCATGCTATTTGATTAAATAATTAAAACACACAAATGACTGGAGGGAGCCAGTCGTCAACATAACCTGACTGGAGGGAGCCAGTCGTCAACGTAACCTGACCTAGAGGGAGCCAGTCGTCAACGTGACCTGACCTAGAGGGAGCCAGTCGTCAACATGACCTGACCTAGAGGGAGCCAGTCGTCAACATGACCTGACCGGAGGGAGGGAGCCAGTCGTCAACGTAACCTGACCTCGAGGGAGCCAGTCGTCAACATGACCTGACCTAGAGGGAGCCAGTCATCACTATAACCTGACTAGAGGGAGCCAGTCGTCAACATGACCTGACTGGAGGGAGCCAGTCATCACTATAACCTGACCGGAGGGAGCCAGTCGTCACTATAACCTGACTGGAGGGAGCCAGTCGTCACTATAACCTGACCGGAGGGAGCCAGTCGTCACTATAACCTGACTGGAGGGAGCCAGTCATCACTATAACCTGACCGGAGGGAGGGAGCCAGTCATCACTATAACCTGACTAGAGGGAGCCAGTCGTCACTATAACCTGACTAGAGGGAGGGAGCCAGTCATCACTATAACCTGACTAGAGGGAGGGAGCCAGTCATCAACATAACCTGACTAGAGGGAGCCAGTCATCACTATAACCTGACTAGAGGGAGGGAGCCAGTCGTCACTATAACCTGACTAGAGGGAGCCAGTCATCACTATAACCTGACTAGAGGGAGCCAGTCATCACTATAACCTGACTAGAGGGAGCCAGTCATCACTATAACCTGACCGGAGGGAGCCAGTCGTCACTATAACCTGACTGGAGGGAGCCAGTCATCACTATAACCTGACTAGAGGGAGCCAGTCATCACTATAACCTGACTAGAGGGAGCCAGTCATCACTATAACCTGACTAGAGGGAGCCAGTCATCACTATAACCTGACTAGAGGGAGGGAGCCAGTCATCACTATAACCTGACTAGAGGGAGGGAGCCAGTCATCACTATAACCTGACTAGAGGGAGGGAGCCAGTCATCACTATAACCTGACTAGAGGGAGGGAGCCAGTCATCACTATAACCTGACTAGAGGGAGGGAGCCAGTCATCACTATAACCTGACTAGAGGGAGGGAGCCAGTCATTACTATAACCTGACTAGAGGGAGGGAGCCCCCCTTCCCCCTCTGCTGCTGGACTTCGTAAATTTTTCGATTCTGCTCCTGAAATTTTCAGTAATCGACTACACCAGCAGTCGGCAACCTTTTCCAGTTGGTGCCAATTTATCTGACCATTTCTACAAATCTGTGTGCCAGTTATGATTTTCACGTGCACATTTTCGTGGAACAGTTTCATTTAATTTATAATAGTATCTCAAAATTATTGTCTATGATTAATCTACATTCTATCTAAATCTAAATGAAAATTATACAAATCTAAAAGTAACTTTTACTGCCATTGCCAACTATGTAAAAATATTGCCTACATAAAGCCAACAAATAAAAACATTGCATTCTGCAGGCAGAAAATATCCTGATAAAAATAAATATCCTAGAAATCACTTTGGCTGCACATGGCCTGTCTACAACAAACTGGAAACATTATATCAACTATCAACTGGGTCAGTGAAACTCGGATAGCAAGCTTGCAACATTGTATAAAATATTCTACACCCTCAGTTTCCTGCTCCAGTGAGTTCTGGACAGACACAGCTGTAGGCTATTTGTGCAAAGGCTAAGAAGTAATCAGGTATTTTATGACATTTCCACAGGATCAGAGAATTACATTTTTCCCTTTTTATGCTGAGTGGTTATCGAAAGGGCGAGAGCTGGAAATATTTTACGAAAATACTTTGAGGAACTATTGTCATAGGCAAATGATTTTGATTAGACTTTGTTTACTTGCTGTTTGAGGTGAAGAAAAAATTACTTTGAGAAGCTCCACAACTCATTAGTGGTGGTGCATTAAGACAATCAGAAATACTATCTGACATCCCCAAATGGGCACATTTATAGGCCTACATTTGCACACAGGCCAGGTAGACTAGTCCTACTTCTATATGGGTAATAAGGTGTGCGTCCTTACTCAACATTGACAGGAGTGTTTCAAACAAAATACAATTAATAAATTGACAACTGACGCATCTTGCGGGGTCAGGTCTGGGTGGTCTGCCAGGGGCCGTTTCATTTAGTATCCGTTTGGGTCAGTTGGGGAATGATTGTATTTCCCCATAGTATGTTGTACCGAAGTTGACCGACTGAAAGGGAGTGTAACTTTATGACTATAATTACTGTTCCCTGAAGGAGGGAAACGAGGTACAACACCTGTTTGGTCCCGCCCCTTTCTGGGTCGGTGAAGAGCGGTATTAAATTTAAGGAATTTAAGGAATAAATCCAAGCCTCACTCTCATCACCTGTGGAAGGCGGGGCTTCCAGCGAGGTGTGGATTTAATAGTATGTTGTACCTAGTTTCCTTCCTTCAGGGAACAGTAGTTATAGTCATAACGTGTGGATTTAATAGTATGTTGTACCTAGTTTCCCTCCTTCAGGGAACAGTAGTTATAGTCATAACGTGTGGATTTAATAGTATGTTGTACCTAGTTTCCCTCCTTCAGGGAACAGTAGTTATAGTCATAACATGTGGATTTAATAGTATGTTGTACCTAGTTTCCCTCCTTCAGGGAACAGTAGTTATATTCATAACATGTGGATTTAATAGTATGTTGTACCTAGTTTCCCTCCTTCAGGGAACAGTAGTTATAGTCATAACGTTACCCTTGTCATGTTATGAACTTCAACTTAAATAAGGGATCTCGCTGTCGGACAGTTTTTTTGTATTCTGAAATGCACTCGAACTATGTATCAGTTAGTGGCTCCTCATGTTACGCTGGGAAAACAGTTTTCGTTGGCACAGATATAATACATAATTTCAGAGTTTGCTAAATCCTATGGTTTTTAACTGAGAGTCATCTTGTAATCCAAGATGGCGTAGCAGTAAGACGTGTTTATTGTAAATGTTATGGTTTTTTAAAAATATATTGCAATATATACAATCTTTTTTTCAATTTTTCAATTAAATACACCTTCCGGCAACACGCCTCACCCAATGTAATACGGATCTGCTATTTTTTTAGACCTTATAGCTAGAACCCTCCATCAGAAGCTAGCCATCAGAAGGTAACCAGCTAATTAGCTACTAGCTATTTAGTCATTGTTAGCCACTGTTAGCGGCCTTTACCTTTTTAGCTCAGAGACCAGCCGCTTTTAGCCTGGATAATACCTGCCAGTCTGCACAGCGCGATATCAACCCTGAGCATATTGGACTGTTTTTCTCCACTACATCACCGGATTCCTGCCGTAAGCTCTGGACCTTTGCACCAGAGTGGCTAACGCCCTTGTCCTGAAGCTAGCACCAGTTAGCCTCGAGCCAGGTGCATCTCCCGGCTAGCAAACAAAATTACTCCAGCTACAATACCTCTTTTGCCAATTGGCCTGGACCCTTTGTCAACACGGAGCCCCGCCAATCCATCACGACTGGTCTGCCGACGTAATTCCGTCCGATGTGCCCTCAACCGGCCTTTGCCGGACGTCGGTGACGCACTTGTCTCAAAGTTAGCACCAGTTTACGTCGAGCCAGGCGCATCTCCCGGCTAGCGTAGTAATGACTACATAACTGTTCCCTGTTTCATATATTCCTGTTCACTGGACCCTATGATCACTTGGCTACATAGCTGATGCCTGCTGGATTGATCATTAATCACGGTAGTCCATTTTGTTTGTTTTGTTTATCTGTTGGCCCCAGCCTAGAATTCAGGCCCTGTGTGTATTTAACGGACCCTCTCTGCCCATACATCGACATTTTACCAGTTGTTGTTGTCTTAGCTGATGAATTGTTGTTGTCTTACCCGTTGTTGTCTTTGCTAGCTATCCCAATCAACACCTGTGATTGCTTTATGCCTCGCTTTATGTCTCTCTAATGTCAATATGCCTTGTATACTGTTGTTTAGGGTAGTTATCATTGTGTTATTTTACTGCAGAGCCCCTAGTCCCACTCAACATGCCTCAGATAACTCTTTTGTCCCACCTCCCACACATGCAGTGACCTCACGATATTCAAAAACCTTAAAAATGCTATAACTTCAATTTCTCAATTTCTCTCTATTTTACACCAATTTAAAGATAAGACTCTCGTTAATCCAACCACATTGTCCGATTTCAAAAAGGCTTTACAACGAAAGCAAAACATTAGATTATGTCAGCAGAGTACCCAGCCAGAAATAATCAGACACCCATTTTTCAAGCTAGCATATAATGTCACAAAAACCAAAACCACAGCTAAATGCAGCACTAACCTCTGATGATCTTCATCAGATGACACTCCTAGGACATTATGTTATACAATACATGCATGTTTTGTTCAATCAAGTTCATATTTATATCAAAAACCAGCTTTTTACATTAGCATGAGACGTTCAGAACTAGCAAACATACCGAAAACTTCCGTTGAATTTACAAAATTACTCACGATAAACGTTCACAAAATACATAACAATTATTATAAGAATTATAGATACAGAACTCCTTAATGGAATCGCGGTGTCAGATTTTAAAATAGCTTTTCTGCAAAAGCACATTTTGCAATATTCTGAGTAGATAGCGCGGCCATCACAGGCTAGCTATTTTGACACCCACCAAGTTTGGTACTCACCAAACTCAGATTTACTAGTAGAAAAATTGGATTACCTTTGCTGTTCTTTGTCAGAATGCACTCCCAGGACTTCTACTACAACACCAAATGTTGTTTTGGTTCAAAATAATCCATAGTTATGTTCAAATATCCTCTGTTTTGTCAGTGCGTTCAGGTCCCTATCCGAACGGTGACGCGAGGACGCATGTCGTGACAAAAAAATTCTAAATATTCCATTACCATACTTCGAAGCATGTCAAACGCTGTTTAAAATCAATTATTATGCTATTTTTCTCGTAAAATAGCGATAATATTCCAACCGGGCATCGTTGTTTTCGGTTAAAGGCTGAAAGAAAAACATGGCCACTTCTCGGGGCCGCGCATCTCCTGTCTCTGAGCCACCAGCCTGACCCCTCACAAACAGCGCTCCTGTACCTAGCCCAGAGACAGCAGAGATCTCATTCCACTTTCTGGCGCCTTCAGAGAGCCTATGGGAGCCTTAGAAATTGTCACGTTACAGCAGAGACCCTCTATTTTCCATAAAGAGGCTATAGAAGGCCAAGAAATAGTCAGAGAGGGCACTTCCTGTATGGAATCTTCTCAGGTTTTGGCCTGCCATATGAGTTCTGTTATACTCACAGACACCATTCAAACAGTTTTAGAAACTTTAGGGTGTTTTCTATCCAAATCAAATAATTATATGCATATTCTAGTTTCTGGAAAAGAGTAGTAACCAGTTTAAATCGGGTACGTTTTTTATCCGGCCGTGAAAATACTGCCCCCTACCCTAGAGAGGTTAATGCTGTAGCAAACATTATATTAAACAGGACATTCAAATGAGCCTTACAATTATAATCCAAAGTAGTGTGAAATGAACTCATCATCAACCTGGAAATGGAGGTTACTCCCCTGAGTTTTCCCCCATTCACTTTCAGAATACATTGTGAAAAACTAAAATCTTTGCTCACCATTTTTGCTCCAGGCAGATATACTACATCCATAACTATCGGTTTCCTCATTACCAGATATACTACATCCATAACTAGTGGTTTCCTCATTACCAGATATACTACATCCATAACTAGTGGTTTCCTCATTACCAGATATACTACATCCATAACTAGTGGTTTCCTCATTAGCAGATATACTACATCCATAACTAGTGGTTTCCTCATTACCAGATATACTACATCCATAACTAGTGGTTTCCTCATTACCAGAAATACTACATCAATGACTAGTGGTTTCCTCATTACCAGATATACTACATCCATAACTAGTGGTTTCCTCATTACCAGATATACTACATCCATAACTAGTGGTTTCCTCATTACCAGATATACTACATCCATAACTAGTGGTTTCCTCATTACCAGATATACTACATCCATAACTAGTGGTTTCCTCATTACCAGATATACTACATCCATAACTAGTGGTTTCCTCATTACCAGATATACTACATCCATAACTAGTGGTTTCCACATTAGCAGATATACTACATCCATAACTAGTGGTTTCCTCATTAGCAGATATACTACATCCATAACTAGTGGTTTCCTCATTACCAGATATACTACATCCATAACTAGCGGTTTCCTCATTAGTGGGGAGGAGTTTCTGCAATGAAATTGCATGTGCATCGCCCTCATGCCGCAATTTTATTAAACACAGAAAGGGGCCTATATTGGAGACCAGACATCGTCTGGCACACTGCTTAGGATTTCAGCAACTTTAACTTAATTCTAGCCTACAATCATCGATTTCACTACTAATGTGAAAACAAGACAAAATATGACTATTCTTGCTCATTTTAAGACATTTGTCCAACAATTTTAACATGACATTACAGACGTCAATTGTTGTACAACAACATCATGGCTCCGCTGTTGGCATCACCTTTTACAGTGGATTTCTACTGTTGTGGGCCTTTAATCATCTGTCTGACTTTGTTGTTCACACAGGAGAGAGACTTGACTATCGTGGATCCTCTAGGGAGCCTCAACAACCTCATGATGCTGAAGAGGCAGAGAAGAGTCGCTCCAGATCAAAACACCTCAAGAAACACCTGCAGAGATGCACAAGGAAGAGAACTCACTGCTGCTCTGACTGTGGGAAGAGATGCACCTCATCAGGCATTAAAATTCATCAGAAAATCCACACAGGAGAGAAACCTTATAGCTGTGATCAATGTGGGAAGCGTTTTTGTCGATCTGGACAGCTGACACTACACCAGAGAATACACACAGGAGAGAAATCTTATTGCTGTGATCAATGTGGGAAGCGTTTTTGTCAATCTGGACAGCTGACAGTGCACCAGAGAACACACACAGGAGAGAAATCTTATAGCTGTCATCAATGTGGGAAGAGTTTTACTACATCTAGCCATCTGACACGACACCAGAGAACACACACTGGAGAGAAATCTTATAGCTGTGATCAATGTGGGAAGAGTTTTACAACATCTGGCCATCTGACTAAACACCAGAGAATACACACAGGAGAGGAATCTTATAGCTGTGATCAATGTAGGAGGAGTTTTACTACATCTGGCCATCTGACACAACACCAGAGAATACACACAGGAGAGAAACCTTATTGCTGTGATCAATGTGGGAAGCGTTTTTGTCAATCTGGACAGCTGACAGTGCACCAGAGAACACACACAGGAGAGAAACCTTATAGCTGTCATCAATGTGGGAAGAGTTTTGCTACATCTTGCCATCTGACAAGACACCAGAGAACAGACACTGGAGAGAAATCTTATAGCTGTGATCAATGTGGGAAGAGTTTTACATCTGGCTCTCTGACTCTACACTAGAGAATACACACAGGAGAGAAATCTTATCGCTGTGATCAATGTGGGAAGAGTTTTACAACATCTGGCCCTCTGACTCAACACCAGAGAATACACACAGGAGAGAAATCTTATAGCTGTGGTCAATGTGGGAAGAGTTTTGGTCGATCTGTCTATCTGGTATCACACCAGAGAACACACACAGGAGAGAAATCTTATAGCTGTGATCAATGTGGGAAGAGTTTTACTACATCTGGCTCTCTGACTCTACACCAGAGAATACACACAGGAGAGAAACCTTATAGCTGTGGTCAATGTGGGAAGAGTTTTGCTGCATCTGGCTCTCTGACTCTACACCAGAGAATACACACAGGAGAGAAACCGTATAGCTGTGATCAGTGTGACAAGAGATTCACCGATAAAAGACATCTGATCAAACATCAGAAAATACATGAAGGAGTTATTTCATGATATCAATGATATAATGTCACAATGTAGAATGTTTTAACATTGTAGAAGGAGTATTTTAATGATGTCACAATGTAGAACCCTAAACGTTTGTCCCCTGTTCTATTGGTTTCAACATGATATGGATATTAGCCTCGGGGGGGAAAATACAGGCTCTGAAATGGAAGAGTACTATTTATGAGATTTAACAAAAAGTGACTAACACAAAAAGAGAGTTGTGTTACACTTACCATGTTGGTGACGCACTTTAATCAAAATGTATCTGGCTGTTTTCTACAAATTGTCCTCTAACCAGGGATGTACACATTATTCCCAGATTCCGTGTGATTTTTGAGCTGTTAGTTTTAACAGGACGTGGAACCTCATCTCCCTCCTCTCGGTACAATTGATTACAACATGATATCGATGAGTTATGACAAATAAGTGTTCCTTTGTTTAGCGACCCCTACATTTAAATGCATCACTCCAAAATGTAGCTGACTGTCTTCTGCAGGTTGTCCTCTAATCAGTGGGATAAAAGATATCTCCCATTTCCATGTGTTGTGTTAGTTTCAACAGCACGTACAACCTGATTTCCCCCCTTATCGATATCAGTGATTTATTGCTACTTGTCAAAACAACAGCGTTTCTGGTGCTTGTGCAGTTTATAAGGTGCTTGTTTAAAAAAATACAAGTAATACGATTATTGTGGCAGATGTTTGTGTATATAGCACATTTTATGTTTAGATTTGGACATGTTAAAACTGTGTTTTGACATTGGGGATATCCCACCTAGCAAAATGTCATTGAAAAGATGTTGAAAATAAGACTTTTATGTTTTCAATTTATCACAAACAATTTCTGCATTTGGACTATTGATTTGGACACGTTTAAACTGTGACATTGGGGATATCTCACCTAGCAAAATGTCATTGAAAATAAGACTTTGCCCGACATTCAATATAAGTTTGGTTTTAGTTGAAAGTTGAAAAGAAAACAATTTAATTTCAACTTACTTGCAGCCTAAACACATAGTCACAGTACAATAATCAATTATATGAACAATCCTACATCACTCCAGTATTTATTTACAACATTCAAGTACTAATTGTCTTTATTCCACTACTGAAGTAGCAGGACTCAAATCACCTCATATTTCAAACATTCAGCCTGACAAAATATTGAGTTATTATTATTCCATGCCTGACCTTTTAGTGAATTATTGCCAATAATATTAGCAAAGGGGTGTACATTTGATCAACATTTATTTTGACTGCACATTTTTCCATATTGGAGTTGAGTTTTGTTTGGACTCGTTCCAAGTGGATAGAAGCTAGTGAGTTTTAGGAAGATGAGAGTTCTAGAAGCTAGTGAGTTTTAGGAAGATGAGAGATCTAGAAGCTAGTGAGTTTTAGGAAGACGAGAGTTCTAGAATCTAGTGAGTTTTAGGAAGACGAGAGTTCTAGAAGCTAGTGGGATTTAGGATTCTATAGAAAGAAAAAGGAGAAACAAATAATCCTATTGTATATTATTATTTAGAAATACGTGTTTTTTTTCTTGTTTTTAATTGTTGACATCCAGTAGACACCATGTTTATATTGGTGAAGGTGAAGCGTTGTAGTTGATTATAATGTGAAATGGAAGTTGTTTTATGTTGGTGGTGAGCAAACTTTTCCAACAAAAATATAGGATATATTTGTTGTCTTAAGGTGTTACAGGCTTTGGTTTTTCCATTTATGTTTTGAGGTTGGACTTTAGCACGTCTAGCCGGTTAGCCCGTCTAGCCGGTTAGCGCGTCTAGCTCGTTAGCACGTCTCGCTCGTTAGCCCGTACAGCTCGTTAGCACGTAGGACGCACTGATTGGTGTCACCTCGTTAGTCAGTATGTGTTACACCTGTGCTGGCTTGTCCATCTCGTTAGTGGGAAGGTGTTTCACCTGAGCTGGTCCAGGTTCTATTTAAGAGTGTCTGGCCCAGTGCTCCAGTTGTCTTGATACATGTGGAGAGTCAACACCTTTAGTTGCTCCACCTTTTTGGTTTGCTTCCTGTCTTTAAGTTTGGTGTGGGTTTTTCTTTTGTTTTCCTCTTCTTGGCCAGATTTAGTGGGTCTCATGGTGGGTGTCTTTTAGGTCCCAGTTGTTGTTACTAGTCAACTTCCAGTGGAAACCCCCATAGTGTCTTCCAGAGACCCTCCTAAAAAACAAGCTTGTATTTTGGGTTGGATATTGCATCCAATTAATATTTTAATCAATGGCATTTCCTTAGAATGCTCAATAGTATTTCAGTTGTTATTCTTCTGTTTTTTATTCTCTTATGTTTGTGTACTAAAGATTTCTGTTTATTTTCATTGTTTTTTATTTGTTTTTTCCATTATGTTGCATCCATGTCTGAAATGTGCTGTATAAATAAAGTCTGATTTGATTTGAACATATTGCAAAACAAAGGAAACCAATCAACAGGACTCTTGGTCCCTCTTAGTTTCCCCCTTGTCCCTTTCCTCCTCAATGTCATGAACTAGACCAGGTACTGTGTTACAGCTACTCTCTCCTCCTCAATGTCATGAACTAGTCCAGGTACTGTGTTACAGCTGCTCTCTCCTCCTCAATGCCATGAACTAGACCAGGTACTGTGTTACAGCTGCTCTCTCCTCCTCAATGTCATGAACTAGACCAGGTACTGTGTTACAGCTGCTCTCTCCTCCTCAATGTCATGAACTAGACCAGGTACTGTGTTACAGCTGCTCTCTCCTCAATGCCATGAACTAGACCAGGTACTGTGTTACAGCTGCTCTCTCCTCCTCAATGTCATGAACTAGTCCAGGTACTGTGTTACAGCTGCTCTCTCCTCCTCAATGCCATGAACTAGACCAGGTACTGTGTTACAGCTGCTCTCTCCTCCTCAATGCCATGAACTAGACCAGGCACTGTGTTACAGCTGCTCTCCCCCTCAATGTCATGAACTAGACCAGGTACTGTGTTACAGCTGCTCTCTCCTCAATGTCATGAACTAGACCAGGTACTGTGTTACAGCTGCTCTCTCCTCCTCAATGTCATGAACTAGTCCAGGTACTGTGTTACAGCTGCTCTCTCCTCCTCAATGCCATGAACTAGACCAGGTACTGTGTTACAGCTGCTCTCTCCTCCTCAATGTCATGAACTAGTCCAGGTACTGTGTTACAGCTGCTCTCTCCTCCTCAATGCCATGAACTAGACCAGGTACTGTGTTACAGCTGCTCTCTCCTCCTCAATGCCATTAACTAGACCAGGCACTGTGTTACAGCTGCTCTCGCCCCTCAATGTCATGAACTAGACCAGGTACTGTGTTACAGCTGCTCTCTCCTCAATGTCATGAACTAGACCAGGTACTGTGTTACAGCTGCTCTCTCCTCCTCAATGTCATGAACTAGTCCAGGTACTGTGTTACAGCTGCTCTCTCCTCCAAAGTGAAGGGGTCTGAATACTTAACGAATGCATTGTAAACCGCTGGCAGAGTTTTCTACCTTTGGCAGTTTTGTACACAGTCATGTGATACGTGGTATAGAAAAGTCCAATCTTAGGAGAATACATGGGAGGCACTATATCTGCAGGTGTCTATCTGGTCAAAACCACTGATACAGGTGCCCCTCTACCCTCTGGTGGGATGGATCATGTCTACAGAGAAACCTAGATTCAAATACTTAGATTTGTGTGTATTGGGTATATGTTGTGAAATTGTTAGATTTTACTTGTTAGATATTACTGCACTGTCTGAGATAGAAACACAAGCATTTCACTACACCTGCAATAATATCTGCTAAACATGTGTATGTGACCAATAAAATGTGATTTTGATTTGAAATAAACGTCCTATTTATCAAAGGTGCTTTTGTCTGGGGTCAAAATGACTCCAAAGGATTTTCATTTGTTAAAAGTCCATATTGATATAGAAACACTAAAACATGATTTAGATTTATTAAGAACAAGTTGATTGACAAAGTCATGAAAATTTGGAAGAATTGAATAAACCACATTTTGGCTATGATAAAATATATGCCTCTGGGGTCAAAATGATCCATGTCAGAAGTATGGTTCAATGAAAATATGTAGTGGGTGTAAAGTTTGTTTTAATTTCTAACTCATTAAAAACGAATCAATCAACACATGCTTCTCTTTGAACGACTTAATATAATATTAACCTTTTCTGAAATAAATGAAAAATAAACGTTTGGTTCCTCAACTGCGTTGCCCTCCAGTCAGCAGATGGCGATGTGCGTCTTTTAGGTTCAGGCGATGCTGCCAGTGTGACGTATAATCTAGTGGACGGGACGCTCCTTCAACAACAACAGCTAGTCAGACACCTCGGTAGCTTTCTAGCAAACATAGCTACAACATTCACGCTCTTTACACTGGTTTGGTGTATATTAGTCGCTGTGTATTAAACACACTTCTGTCGTATGTACTTGTTGGCCCATTTAATTATATATTTACGTTGTTTGTCAGCTAGCTGGTTTGCTAAGTTAGCTTAGAACTAGGCTAGTCGCTAATGCTAACTAGCTAACATCCCCGACCATGAGTTCACTAAGCTACTCTCCTCCTGCTAAAGAAGCGGAGGTCTGCTGGACGGAGAAAGAAGCTCTTGTGAAAGAGGAGGAGGAAGAGAAAGATGTTACAATACAAAAACAAGTAGAGGGTGAGGCTGTTACAGTGAAAGAAGAAGAGAAAGACGTTACAGTGAAAGAAGAGGAAGACGCGTTCAGAGTGAAAGAGGAGGAGAATGTTACAGTAAAAGAAGAGGAGGAAGAGGCAGTTTTTGGAGTGAAAGAGGAAGAGGGGGGGATGACTGTCACATCGAAAAAGGAGGAGGAAGAAGAGGAGGAAACTGGATATCTGGTCCCGGTTTCCCAAACGCATCTTAAGGCATCCAATGGTTCTAACGGTGAACTTAGCAGTAAGATGGTTTTGAGAAACCGTTCCCTGATTAACACTAGTAAGTACTGTCTTAAAAACAGAGGCACAAACTCTGCAGTTGTTGAACTGATGTGTGGTGTTAAAGCGGAAATCTGCAATTGTTACATCCATATTTGGACTTTTAAATTATTTATTTATAGCCATTGATTCTTGAAGAATGTAACACATGTCTCATGAGCTTAGTTCAACTGTTGTTCCCCATCAGAACCCCAAATAAGCTTTTTTTACTCCAATGTTTAGAAACAATGTAAATCAACACTGTATAGCCTCAACATGGTTAAAACTATAATGTTGATATCATGGATGGTCAATACTTGCATCCATAGGTCTGTCTATGAATTTGAGAGTAGTTACATTTCTCCAGCCCCATCCATCATCTTATTACCAAAACAGTGGTGGAATTACAGCTTTGTTATTGTTTGAACTGCAGATTGATTGATTGTTGTGTGGCTTGTTTAAAGGGGCAACCTAGGATTTAAACCGAAACAAAATGGCTTTCCAGAGACTTGGTTTGGTAAACATCTGAGGGATGGGGACTGGAGAAATGTAACCACTTTCAAATTCATAGAGAAAGCTATTGTAGCAACCGTAACCCAACACATAGTGACCTCTTCAAGAAGTTCGGACATCTTGGTGTAACAGTTATAAGGTGTTGGCTTGACAGTCGCTGGACCCAGGTTTGAGTCCAGCTCAGGGCTACCTCCTGAATTGACTACACTATAAATACAAGGACTGGCCACCCATGAGGTCAAAATTATCGTTTTAACCTGATTTGAAGGCTATATAGTATATTCTATAATTGCCAGTTAAGATTTGCTGTGGGGGTCAAATTGTTACAGCTGTTGATACAGTTGAAGTGGGAATTTTACATACACTTATGTTGGAGTCATTAAAACTCGTTTTTCAATCACTCCATACATTTCTTGTTAACAAACTATAATTTTGGCAAGTCGGTTAGGACATCTACTTTGTGCATGACACAAGTAATTTTTTCAACAGTTGTTTACAGACAGATTATTTCACTTATAATTCACTGTATCACAATTCCAGTGGGTTTGAAGTTTACATACACTAAGTTAACTGTGCCTTTAAACAGCTTGGAGAATTCCAGAGAATTATGCCATGGCTTTAGAAGCTTCTGATTGGCTAATTGACATAATTTGAGTCAATTGGAGGTGTACCTGTGGATGTGTTTCAAGGCATACCTTCAAACTCGGTGCCTCTTTGCTTGACATCATTGGAATATCAAAGGAAATCAGCCAAGACCTCAGTCTGGTTCATCCTTGGGAGCAATTTCCAAACGCCTGAAGGTACCACGTTCATCTGTACAAACAATAGTACGCAAGTATAAACACCATGGGACCACGCAGCCGTCATACCGCTCAGGAAGGAGACGCATTCTGTCTCCTAGAGATGAACGTACTTTGGTGCGAAAAGAGCAAATCAATCCCAGAACAACAGCAAAGGACCTTGTGAAGATGCTGGAGGAAACAGGTAGAAAAGTATGGACTTTTACTGTGGATATAGATCCACAGTAAAACGAGTCCTATATCGACATATCTGAAAGGCCGCTCAGCAAGGAAGATCAGCATCATGTTGTGGTGGTGCTTTGCTGCATTAGGGACTGGTGCACATCACAAAATAGATGGCATCATGAGGAAGGAAAAGTATGTTGATATATTGAAGCTACATCTCAAGACATCCGTCAGGAAGTTAAAGCTTGGTTGCAAGTGAGTCTTCCATATGGACAATAACCAAAAGCATACATTTACATTTACATTTAAGTCATTTAGCAGACGCTCTTATCCAGAGCGACTTACAAATTGGCATACTTCCAAGTTGTGGCAAAATGGCTTAAGGACAACAATGTCAAGGTATTGGAGTGGCCATCACAAAGCCCTGACCTCAATCCTATAGAACCTTTGTGGGCAGATCTGAAAAAGCGTGTGCGAGCAAGGAGGCCTACAAACCTGACTCAGTTACACCACCTCTGTCAGGAGGAATGGGCCAAAATTCACCCAACTTCTTGTGGGAGGCTACCCATAACGTTTGCCCCAAGTTAAACAATTTAAAGGCAATACTACCAAATGCTAATTGAGTGTATGTAAACTTCTGACCCACTGGAATGTGATGAAAGAAATAAAAGCTGAAATAAATAATTCTCTCTACTATTATTCTGACATTTCACATTCTTAAAATAAAGTGGTGATCCTACCTGACCTAAGACAGGGAATTTCTACTCGGATTAAATGTCAGGAGTCGTGAATAACTGAGTTTAAATGTATTTGGCTAATGTGTATGTAAACTTCCCACTTCAACTGTAAGTCATTGTAAAATATTCAGCCATTTATTTTTTCATGCCATTACATTGAAGGTGAAACATACCTAGATACAATAACATTAACCTCTCTAGGGGGAGTGGGACGCTAACGTCCTACCACATCCAGTGAAATTGCAGAGCGCCAAATTCAAAAACAGAAATATTATATAAATAAAAATTCATTCAGAAAACATACAAGTGTTATACATTGGTTTTAAGATGAACTTCTTGTGAATCCAACCACGGTGTCAGATTTCAAAAAGACTTTACGGCGAAAGCAAACCATGCGATTATCTGAGAACAGCGCCCAGCAGACAAATCATTACAAACAGTAACCAGCCAAGTAGAGGAGTAACAAACACAGAAATAGCGATAAAATGTATCACTTACCTTTGATGAGCTTCATATGGTTACACTCCCAAGACTCCATGTCACACAATAAATGTTCGTTTTGTTCGATAATGTCCCTCTTTATCTCCAAAAACCTCTGTTTTGTTGGTGCATTTTGTTCAGTAATCCATTGGAACAAAGCACAGTCACAACAGGCAGACAAAAAAATCAAAAAAGTACCATAAAAGTTCGTAGAAACATATCAAACGTAAATCCTCAGGTTGTTTTTGTCATAAATAATCTATCATATTTCAACCGGACAATAGCTTCGTCAATAGAAAAGGAAAAACAAGAAAGGCACGCTCCTGGTCATGCGCAGGACTCATGTCTGGAATGAGGACTCATGTCCTCTCATTGAAAGTGGTGTTTCTCCCTCATTTTTCAGAGTAAAAGCCTGAAACATTGCCTAAAGACTGGCCACATGTTGTGAAAGCCATAGGGATCGTGAACTGGGTCATAAGTCTTGGTATGGTGGATAGGCTTTCAATGGAAAAACAGCCATTTCAAAATAATAGCACTTCCTGGATGGATTTTCCTCAGGTTTTCACCTGCCATATCAGTTCTGTTATACTCACAGACATTATTTTAACAGTTTTGGAAACTGTAGAGTGTTTTCTATCCACATCTACCAATTATATGCATATCCTACTCGGGCTTCTGGGCCTGAGTAGCAGGCAGTTTACTTTGGGCATGCTTTTCATCCAAAATTCCTAATGCTGCCCCCTACCCTAGTGAGGTTAAAGGTGAAACATACCTAGATTCAATTACATTAATAAGGGTGAAGCATACCTAGATTCAATAACATTTATATGATTCAATAACATTAATGAATTGGTTTGAAACCTTTGTTTTAGAACCTTCTCAAAGTTGGTGCCTTGATGGTTTCTCACTCGTACTCTGACTTTTTAAAAGGGATTTTGGGACAATTAGCTTAGTTTATAACGTGTATTTTAGGAACTGCGTGTCACAGCATGTCAATGTGAACGTGATTGGTTGACAGTCTCTTGGATGGGCTTTAAACATTTGAATAAGGCTGTAACTTAACAAAATGTGGAAAAGGGAAGGGGTCTGGACTTTCTGAATGCTCTATGTTTTATTACATTTTTCAAATGTAACCTTTTATTTAACTAGGTAAGTCAGTTAACTTCTTACATCTAGATGTTCCGATAGCGGAACGCCTCACCAATATCCAATGATAGAGCGTGGCGGGAATTACAAACTCCTCAAAAATCCGAAAACTTCAATTTTTCAAACATATGACTATTTTACACCATTTTAAAGACAAGACTCTCCTTTATCTAACCACACTGTCCGATTTCAAAAAGGCTTTACAACGAAAGCAAAACATTAGATTATGTCAGCAGAGTACCCAGCCAGAAATAATCAGACACCCATTTTTCAAGCTAGCATATAATGTCACATAAATCCAAACCACAGCTAAATGCAGCACTAACCTTTTGATGATCTTCATCAGATGACACTCCTAGGACATTATGTTATACAATACATGCATGTTTTGTTCAATCAAGTTCATATTTATATCAAAAGCCAGCTTTTTACATTAGCATGTGACGTTCAGAACTAGCATTCCCACCGAACACTTCCGGTGAATTTACTAAATTACTCACAATAAACATTCACAAAAAACATAATTATTTTAAGAATTATAGATACAGAACTCCTTTATGCAATCGCGGTGTCCGATTTTAAAATAGCTTTTCGGTGAAAGCACATTTTGCAATATTCTGAGTAGATAGCCCGGCCATCACAGGCTAGCTATTTTGACACCCACCAAGTTTGGTACTCACCAAACTCAGATTTACTATAAGAAAAATTGGATTACCTTTGCTGTTCTTCATGAGAATGCACTCCCAGGACTTCTAGTTTACACCCAATGTTGTTTTGGTTCCAAATAATCCATAGTTATATCCAAATAGCGGTGTTTTGTTCGTGCGTTCAAGACACTATCCGAAAGGTGACGCGCCGGTGCGTATCATGACAAAAAAATTCAAAATATTCCATTACCGTACTTCGAAGCATGTCAAACGCTGTTTAAAAAAAAATTTATGAGATTTTTCTCGTAAAATAGCGATAATATTCCGACCGGGAAATGACGTTTTCGTTCAAAGACTGAAAATGTAAAATGGACTCTTCACGTGCACGCGCGCACCCGTCTCATTGTTCTCAGATCGACCACTTTCCATATCCCCTACTGTTTTTCAGCCAGTGACTGCAGAGTCATCATTCAATGTTCTGGCGCCTTCTGAGAGCCTATGGGAGCCTTAGAAAGTGTCACATTACAGCAGAGATCCTCTGTTTTCAATAAAGAGGCTAAAGAAGGCCAAGAAATGGTCAGAGAGGGCACTTCCTGTTTGGAATCTTCTCAGGTTTTGGCCTGCCATTTGAGTTCTGTTATACTCACAGACACCATTCAAACAGTTTTAGAAACTTTAGGGTGTTTTCTATCAAAATCAAACAATTATATGCATATTCTGGTTTCTGGGCAGGAGTAATAAACAGATTAAATCGGGTACGTTTTTTATCCGGCCGTGAAAATACTGCCCCCTATCCATAACAGGTTAAAAACAAATTATTATTTACAATGATGGCCTACACCGGCCAAAACCGGACGACGCTTGGCCAATTGTGCGCCTCCCTATGGGACTCCCAATCACGGCCGGTTGGGATACAGTCAGGATTCGAACCAGGGTCTGTAGTGATGCCTCAAGCACTGAAATGCAGTGCCTGAGACCGCTGCACTGCTCAGGAGCCCCAAAATCATGTTCTAGTGCTGTCCCCAACTAAAATACATCTTGGTCAACCAATCGATTGGTTGAACATTTCTAATGTGTATTTTTCCATATATAAACACCACCCACGTGTTTTAATAAAATAAAAATGATTCTCGGCCAGGTAGAAATACTGTCATACAACCCCAAATGGGCCCATTTATAGGCCTACATTTGCACACAGGCCAGGTAGACTAGTCCTACTTCTATATGTGTAATCAGGTAGACTAGTCCTACTTCTATATGTGTAATCAGGTAGACTAGTCCTACTTCTATATGTGTAATCAGGTAGACTAGTCCTACTTCTATATGTGTAACCAGGTAGACTAGTCCTACTTCTATATGTGTAATCAGGTGCCCGTCCTTACTCAACGCATTGACAGGAGTGTTTCAAACAAAAGACAATTAATACATTGACAAACCTGACGCATCTTGCTGTGTCTGCCAGGGGCCATTTCATTTAGTATCCGTGGATTTGGGTCGGCATGGGGAATGATTGTATTTCCCCATAGTATGTTGTACCGAAGTTGACCGACTGAAAGGGAGTGTAACTTTGACTATAACTACTGTTACAAAATTCAAAAGGCACTCGCACATCTGATCAATCTTTTTGCAGGTGTATGGCAACAGTTGAAACAGGATGTAGGAGAAAGGAAACCGCACACTGCTCTCGATAGTATCACTGATATTTAACAAGCTTTACGTATCGGCCTTCGTCAGAGCTTTTGTGAATTTTTTTAAATCAGCACCCCTATGTAGACCTAGCCCCACCCACATCCGTTCCACACATGGAAAGGGGTTGGAGGCAAAGGAAAAATAAATAAGTGCAACCAAACATAACAATATGCCTTTCACAAACACTACAAAAGTGTATAAATAAGACGCATTAAACACGTCCATAAAACCACAATGAGGACATAGCAAGTTTTCATTAATAATTGGGTACATCGTACGAAAAGCATCAGAATTATCTTAAATAGGCACATAATTCAAGTTCAAAATCACAACATAACATACATAGGCATTTCACATTAAGTCCTTTAGGAAATAATGTCTGGAGGGTGAAAATCCAAAAACATTCTCTTTTGCTCAGAGTATTATTAATATCACCTCCCCTGTCTGATATCTTGACTTTCTCTATGCCACAAAATCTAACGGTTGAAATGTCATGCTTTAGGTCATTAAAATGTACTGCGACTGGATAATCCCTGTTGTTTCGCCTAATTGAACTTTTATGTTCACTAATTCTCTGTTTGAGAGAACGGGAGGTCTTACCGACATAGCAGAGCCAACATGGACATTTAATAATGTAAATAACATGGGTGGTGGAAAACGTAATGGATTTTTAAATTCAGCCGGCAAAGTTCAAAGTATATGTGGTTGTGAACATTACGGAGTGTTCTTTGACTTTAGCGGGTCTTTTTTTGTAACAATTCATCTCGTGTTTTTCCCAATGCCAAATGAAGAGCTTCATCCACACATTGTGGCGAATAGCCTCGTCTTAGAAACCTAATGCGCATCTCCGCTGCTTTTTCTAGATAATCCTCTGTGGAGTGGCATATACAGCGCAGTCTGAAAAACTGGCTTCTTGGAAGTTCTCTTTTTAATGGCTCAGGATGGAAGCTGCCCCCCTGTAATAGAGTATTTCTGTCCGTTTCTTTTCTATACAGAGTTGTAAACAGGGTTCCATTTGATTTCTCAATCCACATATCGAGGTAATAAACACGTTGAGTGTCACATTCAATAGTGAATTTGAGATTGGGGTCAATGTCATTGAGTAGTGACATAAAATCTGACAGCTCTTGTTCAGTTCCTTCCCATATGCAAAAAAATGTCGTCAATATATCGATACCACTTCAGGACTTTATTCAAAAATGGGTTTTCGTTTTCATTATTGACAAAACTATACTATAACTACTGTTACCTGAAGGAGGGAAATGAGGTACAACACCTGATTGGCCCCACCCCTTCCTGGGTCGGTGAAAAGCGGTATTAAATTGAAGGAATAAATCCAAGCCTCACTCTCATCAACTGTGGAAGGTGGGGCTTCCAGCGAGGCGTGGATTTAATAGTATGTTGTACCTAGTTTCCCTCCTTCAGGGAACAGTAGTTATAGTCATAACGTGTGGATTTAATAGTATGTTGTACCTAGTTTCCCTCCTTCAGGGAACAGTAGTTATAGTCATAACATCACGCTTGTCATATGATGAACTTCAACTTAAATACTGGATCTTGCTGTGGGACAGTTTTTTGTATTCAGATCTCTGAAATGCACTCTAACTACGTAACATTTAGTGTCTCCTTATGTTACGCTGGGAAAACAGTTTTCATGGGCACAGAAATCCTAAATCATTTCAGAGTTTGCTAAATCCAATGGTTCTAACCGAATGTCCCCTTAACTTTATTGACAACACCCAAATGGATACTGTCATTAATGCAGGTCTTCAATAATTACACATAATACTTAATACTGTAGCTGTTTAGTTAAAGTCACATGTTCATATCACACATATCATCAGCTGATCCAGGAAATCATTTTCTGAATGCCAGTCAAATGACAAACATCACGACATGGGTATATCTGCTGTTTGGTGAAGTTATGGGTCCTACAGTAGGTCTATGTTATTGTTAGGTGAAGTTGTGGATCCTACAGTAGGTCTAAGTTATTGTTAGGTGAAGTTATGGGTCCTACAGTAGGTCTATGTTATTGTTAGGTGAAGTTATGGGCCAATTTAGCAAACAGTGTACAGACCCTCATTGTCAGGCTGATGGAAAAGCTAGCCAAAGAACATTTTACTGGTTGAAGTGTTTTTTAAGTGCAAAGAGGTTGATTTGCGATGATCAAATCAAAGTTTATTTATCACGTGCGCCGAATACAACAATCTAACCAATAGTGCGAAAAAAAGGTGTGTGTGTGTGTGTGTGTGTGTGTGTGGGTAGGTACGTAAGTAAAGAAATAAAACAACAGTAAAAAGACATTTGAAAATAAGAGTAGCAAGGCTATATACAGACACCGGTTAGTCAGGCTTATTGAGGTAGTATGTACATGTAGATATGGTTAAAGTGACTATGCATATATGATGAACAGAGAGTAGCAGTAGCGTAAAAAGAGGGGTTGGCAGGTGGTGGGACACAATGCAGATAGCCCTGTTAGCCAATGTGTAGGAGCACTGGTTGGTCGGGCCAATTGAGGTAGTATGTACATGAATGTATGGTTAAAGTGACTATGCATATAAGATAAACAGAGAGTAGCAGCAGCGTAAAAGAGGGGTTTGGGGGGCACACAATGCAAATAGTCCGGGTAACCATTTGGTTACCTGTTCAGAAGTCTTATGGCTTGGGGGTAAAAACTGTTGAGAAGCCTTTTTGTCCTAGACTTGGCACTCTGGTACCGCTTGCCATGTGGTAGTAGAGAGAACTGTCTATGACTGGGGTGGCTGGGGTCTTTGACAATTTTTAGGGCCTTCCTCTGACACCGCCTGGTGTCGAGGATCTGGATGGCAGGCAGCTTTGTCCCAGTGATGTACTGGGCCGTACACACTACCCTCTGAAGTGCCTTGCGATCGGAGGCCGAGCAATTGCCGTACCAGGCAGTGATGCAACCGGTCAGGATACTCTCGATGTTGCAGCTGTAGAACCTTTTGAGGATCTCAGGACCCATGCCAAATCTTTTTAGTTTCCTGAGGGGCAATAGGCTTTGTCGTGCCCTCTTCACGACTGTTCATGTGTTTGGACCATTCTAGTTTGTTGTTGATGTGGACACCAAGGAATTTGAAGCTCTCATCCTGCTCCACTACAGCCCCGTCAATGAGAATGGGGACGTGCTCGGTTCTCCTTTTCCTGTAGTCCACAATCATCTCCTTAGTCTTGGTTACGTTGAGGGATAGGTTGTTATTCTGGCACCAACCGGCCAGGTCTCTGACCTCCTCCCTATAGGCTGTCTCGTCGTTGTCGGGGATCAGGCCTACCACTGTTGTGTCGTCAGCAAACTTAATGATGGTGTTGGAGTCATGCCTGGCCATGCAGTCGTGGGTGAACAGGGAGTACAGGAGGGGACTGAGCACGCACCCCTGGGGAGCTCCAGTGTTGAGGATCAGCGTGGCAGATGTGTTGCTACCTATTCTCACCACCTGAGGGCGGCCCATCAGGAAGTCCAGGATCCAGTTGCAGAGGGAGGTGTTTAGTCCCAGGTTCCTTAGAATAGTGATGAGCATTGAGGGCACTATGGTGTTGAACGCTGAGCTGTAGTCAATGAATAGCATTCTCACATAAATGTTCCTTTTGTCCAGGTGGGAAAGGGCAGTGTGGAGTGCAATAGAGATTGCATCATCTGTGGATCTTTTTGGGCGGTATGCAAATTGGAGTGGGTCTAGGTTTCTGGGATAATGGTGTTGATGTGAGCCATTACCAGCCTTTCAAAGCACTTCATGGCTACGGACGTGAGTGCTACAGCTCTGTAGTCATTTAGGCAGGTTGCCTTAGTGTTCTTGGGCACAGGGACTATGGTGGTCTGCTTGAAACATGTTGGTATTACAGACTCAATCAGGGACATGTTGAAAATGTCAGTGAAGACACCTGCCAGTTGGTCAGCACATGCCTGGAGCACACGTCCTGGTAATCCGTCTGTCCCCGCAGCCTTGTGTATGTTGACCTGTTTAAAGGTCTTACTCACGTCGGCTACGGAGAGCGTGATCACACAGTCGTCCGGAACAGCTGATGTTCTCATGCATGCCTCATTGTTGCTTGCCTCGAAGCGAGCATAGAAGTGATTTAGCTCGTCTGGTAGGATCGTGTCACTGGGCAGTGTCTAATCCAGGTGAGTGAGTGATCCAGTCTAATCCATCATTCGAGGTGTGATTGATGTGTGAGTGATCGCTGTCCTTATATCCAGAAGCTCTTTTCTGCAGAAACATTATGTACAGAATAATTTACAAATATCGCAAAAGAAAACACATAATAGCACAATTGGTTAGGAGACGGCCATCTCCTCCGGCGCCATTTTTGAGTTAAAAGCATTTTTACTGGTTGAAGTGTTTTTTAAGTACAAAGAGGTTGATTTGCGATGATGACACAAACATTATATTAAGCAGGACATTCAAGCGAGCCTTACAATTATAATCCAAAGTAGTGTGAAATGCTCTTATAAGCAACCTGGAAATGGAGGTTACTTCCCTGAGTTTACCCCCATTCACATTCAGAATACATTGTGAAAAACTCAAATCTTTGCTCACTATTTTTGCTCCAGGCAGATATACTACATCCATAACTATTGGTTTCCTCATTAGCAGGGAGGTGTTTCTGCAATCAAATTGCATGTGCATCGCCCTCGTGCCGCAATTTTGTTAAACACAGAAAGGGGCCTATATTTGAGACCAAAAGTCGTCTGGCACACTGCTTAGAGTTTCAACAACATGAATAACTTCATTTCTAGCCTATAATCATCGATTTTACTACTAATGTGAAAAGACAAAATATGACTATTCTTGCTCATTTTAAGACAATTGTCAAATAATTTTAACATTCATTACAGACGTCAATTGTTGTACAACATCATGGCTACGCTGTTGGCATCACCTTTTACAGTGGATTACCGCTGTTGTGGGCCTTTAACCATCTGTCTGACTTTATTGTTCACACAGGAGAGAGACGTGACTATCGTGGATCCTCTGGGGAGCCTCAACAACCTCATGATGCTGACAAGGCAGAGAAGAGTCTCTCCACATTAGAACACCTCAAGAAACACCCGCAGAGACCCACAGGGAAGAGAACTCACTGCTGCTCTGACTGTGGGAAGAGTTTTGTTTCTTCAGGACATTTAAAATCACACCAGAGAATACACACGGGAGAGAAACCTTATAGCTGTGCTCAATGTGGGAAGAGTTTTACTACATCTGGCCAGCTGACTTTACACCAGAGAACACACACAGGAGAGAAACCTTATAGCTGTGCTCAATGTGGGAAGAGTTTTGTTCAATCTGGCCAGCTGACTTTACACCAGAGAACACACACAGGGGAGAAACCTTATAGCTGTGATCAATGTGGGAAGAGTTTTGTTCAATCTGGCCAGCTGACTTTACACCAGAGAACACACACAGGAGAAAAACCTTATACCTGTGATCAGTGTGGGAAGAGTTTTGTACAATCTGGCCAGCTGACATTACACCAGAGTACACACACAGGAGAGAAATCTTATAGCTGTGTTCATTGTGGGAAGAGTTGTGTGGCATCTAGAAGTTTGACTCTACACCAGAGAATACACACAGGAGAGAAACCTTATAGCTGTAATCAATGTGGGACGAATTTTGCTCCATCTAGCAGTCTGACTCTACACCATGGAATACACACAGGAGAGAAATCCTATAGCTGTAATCAAGGTGGGAAGCGTTTTACTACATCTGGCCAGCTGACTTTACACCAGAGAACACACACAGGAGAGAAACCTTATAGCTGTGATCAATGTGGGAAGAGTTTTGCAGCATCAAGAAGTCTGACTCTACACCAGAGAATGCACACAGGAGAGAAGCCTTATAGCTGTGATCAATGTGGGAAGAGTTTTGCTGCATCTAGAAATCTGACTCTACACCAGAGAATACACACAGGAGAGAAGCCTTATACCTGTGATCAATGTGGGAAGAGTTTTACAGGATCTAGCAATCTGACAATACACCAGAGAACACACACAGGAGAGAAACCTTATAGCTGTGATCATTGTGGGAAGAGTTTTGGTCAATCTGGGAAGCTGACTGTACACAGGAGAATACACACAGGAGAGAAGCCTTACAGCTGTGATCAATGTGGGAAGAGTTTTACAGGATCTAGAAATCTGACAATACACCAGAGAATACACACAGGAGAGAAGCCTTATAGCTGTGATCAATGTGGGAAGAGTTTTACAGGACCTAGAAATCTGACAATACACCAGAGAATACACACAGGAGAGAAGCCTTATAGCTGTGATCAATGTGGGAAGAGTTTTATTACATCTAGCAATCTGACTCGACACCAGAGAACACACACAGGAGAGAAATCTCATAGCTGTGACCAGAGATAATCTGATAAAAGATCTCTGATCAAACATCAAAAAATACATGGATGAGTTGTTTCATGATATCAATGAATTAATGTCACAATGTAGAATGTTTTAACATTGTAGTAGGAGTATTTTAAATTTGTCACAATGTAGAGCCCTAAACATTTGCCCCCTGTTCTATTGATTTCAACATGATATGGATATTAGCCTCAGGGGGAAAATCCAGGCTCTGAAATGGAAGAGTTAGTATTTATGAGATTTAACAAAAAGTGACTAACAACAAAAGAGATGTGTTACACTTACCACGTTGGTGACCCACTGGAATCAAAATGCATCACTTCAAAATGTAGCTAGCTGTTTTCTACAAATGGTCCTCTAACCAGGGATGTACACATTATTCCCAGATTCCTTGTTTTTTTTAGCTGTTAGTTTTAACAGGACGTGCAACCTCATCTCCCTCCTGTCACACAAATGATTTTAGCGATGACTGATGACAAATAAGTGTTGTGTTCCTTTGTTTAGGGACCCCTACATTTAAATGCAACAACATGCCTATCTAGTGAACCCTGAAAAGAGAGACAAGCTCAGCGGTGAGGTGGAAAGTTACTATGGATATTGCAGGAGTTTCCTCTTGAAATTAGACTTATTCAAATTATTTTGACTGCATGTTTTTCCGTATTGGAGATAAGTTTTGTTTGGACTCGTTCCAAGGGGACGAGAGTTCTAGAAGCTAGTGAGTTTTAGGAAGATGAGAGTTCTAGAAGCTAGTGAGTTTTAGGAAGACGAGAGTTCTAGTAAAAGAAAAAGGTGAAAAATAATTGTAATTAAATTTAAAAAATAATACGATTGTAGATTATTATATAGAATTTTTTAAATTGTTGTCAGCCAGTAGACACCATGTTTATAGTATTTACACGGCCGGATAAAAAACGTACCCGATTTAATCTGGTTACTAATCCTACCCAGTAACTAGAATATGCATATACTTATTATATATGGATAGAAAACACCCTAAAGTTTCTAAAACTGTTTGAATGGTGTCTGTGAGTATAACAGAACTCATATGGCAGGCAAAAACCTGAGAGATTCCTTTACAGGAAGTGGCCTGTCTGACCATTTATTGGCTTTCTTTGACATCTCTTCCCAAAACAAAGGATCTCTGCAGTAACGTGACACTTCCCACGGCTCCAATGGGCTCTCAGAGCCCGGGAAAAACCTGAATGACGTAATTCAAAGCCCTGGCTGAAACACACGAGCGCTTTTGCTAAGTGGTCTATCAGAGGACAAAGGGCTTAGGCTCGTGCACTGGCCGCCCCCGTCTTTCTGTTTTTCCCTCTATTTACCGAAACGTGGATTCCCGGTCGGAATATTATTGCTTTTTTACGAGATAAATTGCATAAAAATTGATTTTAAACAGCGGTTGACATGCTTCGAAGTACGGTAATGGAATATTTAGAAATGTTTTGTCGCGAAATGCCCCATGCACACGACCCTGATTTACCATTTCGGATAGTGTCTAGAACGCACGATCAAAACGCCGCTGTTTGGATATAACGATGGATTATTTGGGACCAAACCTACATTTGTTATTGAAGTAGAAGTCCTGGGAGTGCATTCTGACGAAGAACAGGAAAGGTAATAACATTTTTCTTATAGTAAATCTGATTTTGGTGAAGGCTAAACTTGCCGGGTGTCTAAATAGCTAGCCCGTGATGGCTGGGCTATGTACTTAGAATATTGCAAAATGTGCTTTCACCAAAAAGCTATTTTAAAATCGGACATATCGAGTGCATAGAGGAGTTCTGTATCTATAATTCTTAAAATAATTGTTATGCTTTTTGTGAACGTTTATCGTGAGTAATTTAGTAAATTGTTAGTAAATTCCCCGGAAGTTTGCGAGGGTATGCTAGTTCTGAACGTCACATGCTAATGTAAAAAGCTGATTTTTTTATATAAATATGAACTTGATTGAACAAAACATGCATGTATTGTATAACATAATGTCCTAAGATTGTCATCTGATGAAGATCATCAAAGGTTAGTGCTGCATTTAGCTGTCTTCTGGGTTTTTGTGACATTATATGCTAGCTTGAAAAATGGGTGTCTGATTATTTCTGGCTGGGTACTCTGCTGACATAATCTAATGTTTTGCTTTCGTTGTAAAGCCTTTTTGAAATCGGACAGTGTGGTTAGATTAACGAGAGTCTTGTCTTTAAAATGGTGTAAAATTGTCATATGTTTGAGAAATTGAAGTAATAGCATTTCCAAGGTATTTGAAAATCGCCACAGGATTCAACTGGCTGTTACAGAGAGGTTTTAAGGTGTTAGTCTTTTTGGTTTTTCCATTTTATGTTTTGAGGTTGGACGTTTGTATATTATTATTTAGAAATACGTGTTTTTTTATTCTTTTTAATAGTTGACAGCCAGTAGACACCATGTTTATATTGGTGAAGGTGAAGCATTGTAGTTGATTATATTGGGAAATGAAGTTGTTTTCTGTTGGTGGTAAGCAAACTTGTCCAAAAGAAATGTAGGATATATTTGTTGTCTTAAGGGGGAAGGTGTTACAGGCTTTGGTTTTTCCATTTATGTTTTGAGGTTGGACTTTAGCGCGTATAGCTCGTTAGCGCGTATAGCTCGTTAGCGCGTATAGCTCGTTAGCGCGTATAGCTCGTTAGCGCGTATAGCTCGTTAGCGCGTATAGCTCGTTAGCGCGTATAGCTCGTTAGCGCGTATAGCTCGTTAGCGCGTATAGCTCGTTAGCGCGTAGGACGCACTGATTGGTGTCACCTCGTTAGTCAGTATGTGTTAAAATTGCAAAATTATGTTATGCAACAGAATAGAGGGTTCTTATAACTATTGTGTCTGTGTGTTCTACTGAGGATGGGCCTCTGGGAGAAAACACTGACAGGAGATTTACAATGTCTTTTGGTTGATAAAACCTAAAGAGACTGCATTCCAGAGCATGAGTTAATGTTTCTGTTCTATATGGTACCAGGTAGAGATATCCCCAGGGCCAGACCCTAGGATCTACACAGAGTACTGTTTTTACAGCAGATACTGTCTGCTGAGAATTATAAGTGTCTTTCATACAAATCTTAACCTTGTGACCCATTCTATACATCTGTTGTTTGCCATGTAGGTTAAAAGGGGTGTATCCTGGCTGTAAAATACCTTTGTACTTTTGTTTCGTGGCTCTCAACGAGTCATCTGGGGGTGATTCGTCGACCGGCCATCATTATCGTAGAGCACCCAATTGATTAATTTTGTGTATGTGTTGTATTGACCTGCTCCCTTATTAATAAGTGAATAAAGGTTTAGTTTAAGAATAACTCTGACTTGTGTGATAAGTTTCTCTTCTCATTTGATATTAAAGAAATTAACAACCACATTTGGCGATGGGGATGTGAATCTTCACTTGGTGACCACTCCTGGTGACCTGGGTAAATGGTGCACGAGGGATCCCTCTAGCAGATGGACCCACATTGGATCTGAGAGGCAGCGAGCTGAGTGGATACCACATCTTGAATGTAGTTTAAAAATAAAGAATGAGGTGAGCGAAACAAGTGGAATTTTTAGAAAAGCCTCGTAGACTCGGTGTGTATTCCTGTGTGAGGGGGGGCACCTTGGAGGTGTAAACAGGGCCGAGGCAGTAGGCTCTGAGTGTGTTTTCCTGAGTGAGGGGGGCACCTTGGAGGTGTAAAGAGGGGCGAGCCAGCTATCTGTGAGCTGTATGAAATCTAGAATCTGTGTTTACTAGTTAAGACCATCTATGATATAGTATAAGATAGTAAGGTGCCCCTGTAATTGTTTTAAACATGTAATTATTTTAAACCTGTAATTATTTTAAACCTGTACCCCATTTTAGAATTATTGAAAGATGTAAATGTATGAGTTACATTATCCTAGGAACTAACCATTAGATAGAAATGTGAAAATATTCCTGCAGGCTAAAATATTGTTGAAAAATAACTAATTGATTAGGTATGTTTGGGAATAGCATTGTGTGACTGTGATATGAGAGTTGTGTGACTGTGATATGAGAGTTGTGTGACTGGAAATGAGTCTTAATCAGACGTCTGGATAGTAACATATAGAAATATGCTTAATCAGATGATTGAAATGTGGATAATAAGCGGGTTGATATTTTAGGAAGCAGAGGAAGGTCTATAGTTCCTGGGAGGCTTGATTTTGCCGTGGTCTCTGGGAGGTTAGAGAACCGTTGAGGATCCCATGGTCATTGTCTGGGAAACAAACAAATATGTATTGTTCTGCTGGGAGTATGTTTGGAGAGCTGCTTCGTAGCTGTGGAGAGTCCTTGAAAAAGCAAATGGAATGGTTGTCGTGACTACCTGAGAATTTCTTAAGTTTTATATGGATTCTGTGAAAATATGATGAATTGTATGTGTGTATAATGATTAGTTGAGATTTGATGACGTAATACTGGGAATATAATTAGATACAATTTAAACAACCCAGATACCAGTTGGTATCTTTAATGAATAATTTGATAAAGATGAGGTTTAAGCATTATTAAACAGTCTATAAAGTCTGGCCAGTTGTCTCAGAAACTGATGGGAGTGTGTCCACTTTAGGGTAAGTTACCCTAACGATGTAACTATAAAACACTAATTGGATTTTCTCCATCCGGGTACTACTTTCGAAATAAACTGCCCTTAAGGCCTGGGGGGGTTCTTCCCAGTATGAGAGGAGTTGCTAGATTTATTGAAAAAAACTGGAGTGAATCACAGGTAAACTAACAATATTGTAGACTTGATGCTAAATACAGATTTTTCAGCTTTAGTGTGTATATTGTATCCACTTAGTTATGTTAGTAAGTTTTCCATCTTTATGACCGGCCCTGGTAACTTCACCCCAACTTCTCTGATCCCCAGAACACAGTAACTTAACAACATAAGTGTTTTTCTGACATTTTTGGGAAATTGAAGGGAAAATAAAAAATCCAGTCGTAGCAGAGCCCCAAGTCCCATGGGGACGTCCTCGAGGTTCTGGATGTTCTCCCCATCAAAGGCCAGCGGGATTTCACTCTCATGGTGACGTCCTCGAGGGCCTGGATGTTCTCCCCGTCAAAGGCCAGCGGGATTTCACTCTCATGGTGAAATGGATTTCCACCGATGTGCAGTAAAGGAGTGAAGAGCGGTGAAAATCTGTGTCAACAAAAGTAAGAAAAGATTAATACACAAACAATTAACAAAGAACAGAACAAATGTTCAGCTGTAGTTTTATATAAGTATGCACACCTATGTTTATGAAGAAACAGATGATTGGTGTATAGACATACCTTGTCACGGACATAAAGCCACTCGGGTCCTCATTGAAGAGGTAGGGCAAGAGCAGAATCACTGCTGTGGTCTCCAGTCCTAGTAAAGTAAAGCAATGATCTTACTACACTTGCTAATTTTATTACAAAATACATTAGAGAAAGGGAAGGAATAAGAGCAAATCCCTCTTCTGTATTGTCCTTCAGGGACTGTCAAAATAGCAGGATGATGTCCTCACCCCTGCCTCGCCTCTCTACCTCTGATAGTCTTTGAATTATATTTTTGTCTATATCCATTCCATGGACTTGATTCATTTCTGACTAGATCTGAAAATATAATTTGCACACATTTGTACGCTAATAGATTTCAGTTTGTATTGACTGCTATGTAGGTTAAATGTACACTTCAAATGCAGCTGTCCTACAACATATCTGTACCTTCTTCTTGATCCCAATTGCATTGTGTCCATGTTCTGTCCTATAAGAATTTCAAAGGAAGAGAAAATGTGTCAAAGAAGTCTTTCAAAAAAACAAATATATATATTAAATACATTTTGAAAGATAAATGACATCGACATACAATGGAATGTAAAATAGAAGAACATATTGGAGAAAGCACTAGCCAATACAGTACTGCCATACAGTAACAGTACTGCCATACAGGCCTAATATCACATTTCAAGATATCTTTGTACACAAATTGTTCAATATTTTATCAGGCTGACTTGAAAGATTATATGCAACATTTTGCTGCGTGGCAATACTGTGTTTGGATTCTGAAGGGCATTTATACAAAAGAGGTAGTCTAGACACTGCAGTAATACCATTATGCATTTGAATCCCATCTACAGCTACCATCTAACCTCTTACATCTAGATGTTCCGCTAGCGGAACACCTGCTCCAATATCCAATGATGGGCGGGGCGCGAAATACAAATTCCTCTAAAATCCGAAAACTTCCATTTTTCAAACATATGACTATTTTACAGCATTTTAAAGACAAGACTCTCGTTAATCTAACCACACTGTCCGATTTCAAAAAGGCTTTACAGCGAAAGCAAAACATTAGATTATGTCAGCAGAGTACCCAGCCAGAAATAATCAGACTACCCATTTTTCAAGCTAGCATATAATGTCACAAAAAACAAAACCACAGCTAAATGCAGCACTAACCTTTGATGATCTTCATCAGATGACAACCCTAGGACATTATGTTACACAATGCATGCATGTTTTGTTCAATCAAGTTCATATTTATATCAAAAACCAGCTTTTTTACATTAGCATGTGACATTCAGAACTAGCATACCCCCGCAAACCTCCGGTGAATTTACTAAATTACTCACGATAAACGTTCACAAAAAACATAACAATTATTTTAAGAATTATAGATACAGAACTCCTCTATGCACTCGATATGTCCGATTTTAAAATAGCTTTTCGGTGAAAGCACATTTTACAATATTCTCAGTAGATAGCCCGGCATCACAGGGCTAGCTATTTAGACACCCACCAAGTTTAGCCTTTACCAAAATCAGATTTACTATTAGAAAAGTTTGATTACCTTTCCTGTTCTTCGTCAGAATGCACTCCCAGGACTTCTACTTCAATAACAAATGTTGGTTTGGTCCAAAATAATCCATCGTTATATCCAAACAGCGGCGTTTTGTTCGTGCGTTCTAGACACTATCCGAATGGTAAATAAGGGTCGCGCACATGGCGCATTTTGTGACAAAAGATTTCTAAATATTTCATTACCGTACTTCGAAGCATGTCAACCGCTGTTTAAAATCAATTTTTATGCCATTTTTCTCGTAAAAAAGCGATAATATTCCGACCGGGAATCTGTGTTTCGGTAAATAGAGGGAAAAACAGAAAGGCGGGGGAGGCCAGTGCACGAGCCTAAGCCCTTTGTCCTCTGATAAACCACTTAGCAAAAGCGCTCGTGTGTTTCAGCCAGGGCTTTGAATTACGTCATTCAACTTTTTCCCGGGCTCTGAGAGCCCATTGGAGCCGTAGGAAGTGTCACGTAACAGCAGAGATCCTTTGTAATGGATAGAGATGACAAAGAAGGGCAAGAAATGGTCAGACAGGGTACTTCCTGTACAGAATCTTCTCACGTTTTGGCCTGCCAAATGAGTTCTGTTATACTCACAGACACCATTCAAACAGTTTTAGAAACTTTGGAGTGTTTTCTATCCAAAGCTAATAATTATATGCATATTCTAGTTTCTGGGCAGGACTAATAATCAGATTAAATCGGGTACGTTTTTTATCCAGCCGTGAAAATACTGCCCCCTAGCCATAAGAGGCTAAGATATTAATTTCCCTCCACAAGGGGGCGGACATGTAACGTTTCCAAAATGGGATAGTATTGTACATGTAACGTTT
The DNA here is from genome assembly GCF_901001165.1 of Salmo trutta. Taxonomy (NCBI): domain Eukaryota; kingdom Metazoa; phylum Chordata; class Actinopteri; order Salmoniformes; family Salmonidae; genus Salmo; species Salmo trutta. The sequence continues at coordinate 13,016,786 of NW_021822911.1, read as the reverse complement.
CCAAAATGGGATAGTATTGTACATGTAACGTTTCCAAAATGGGATAGTATTGTCCATGTAACATTTCCAAAATGGGATAGTATTGTACATGTTACGTTATGCCCCCTTGTGAGTTAATAGTATTGCATGCTGTAGCAGGCTATATAAAGAGGAAGACCTCCATTGACGATTCAGTTCGTTGTAACATCTGGTCTGGACAGGTCACCGTCCTTAGTTAGTTAGTTAGTTAGTTAGTTAGTTGGTTGGTTGGTTGGTTGGTTGGTTGGTTGGTTGGTTGGTTGGTTGGTTGGTTGGTTGGTTGGTTGGTTGGTTAGTTAGTTAGTTAGTTAGTTAGTTAACAAAGCTAACGTTAGCTAGTTCATTATCACAAAAGTGAGAACTGCTCTAGATTGGAAACTTACGTTAATGAGTGTAAAGATATGTTGGCTTTATGGAAACGATATACAATATATAGGAAAGAATATAGTTGAGGAAATAATCCAAACCTAGTTGTGCCTAGTTAGGACATAACGTTAGCTAGCTAGATAACTGTACTGTACTGTAGCTCATACAACGCCGACGGTCAAACCCGGCTTTCTAATATTTACGTTTATTAACTGTATTAACGTTATGGAAGATATTCACAGAAAACCATCATTGTCTTCGTTATTCATTATTAGTATGTTATATTCTTATAATAAATTATTTCGAGACATATTCAGAGCCAAACATCAAACCAACTTAACCTTTTTAACTGTTGTCGCATCCAAACTTGTCACCATCGTTTTCAGTTGTAATTGCGAAGTTCCCGGAAGAAGTCCAGCAACAACGGAGGTTCCTCGATGAACCCACCTTCTAACAAGTTCTTTGAAGAACCTTTTGGGGCTGTTTTTCATTGACCGAGAACCCTACGGTTCTTAGGGGATCTGAGAACAACTCCAGTTGAACCCTTCATTTTTAGAGTGTAGTCGGCTCTATTTACTCTCAGATTCAAACATGATGATTAGTATCAACGATCAAGTCAGCTGCTGCTGCTCCAATACAGTATGAGGTGAGACGGTGAACTGGTGTTGAACCGGGCAGTCAGCTGCTGCTGCTCCAATACAGTATGAGGTGAGACGATGAACTGATGTTGAACCGGGCAGTCAGCTGCTGCTGCTCCAATACAGTATGAGGTGAGACGGTGAACTGATGTTGAACCGGGCAGTCAGCTGCTGCTGCTCCAATACAGTATGAGGTGAGACGGTGAACTGATGTTGAACCGGGCAGTCAGCTGCTGCTGCTCCAATACAGTATGAGGTGAGACGGTGAACTGATGTTGAACCGGGCAGTCAGCGGCTGCTGCTCCAATACAGTATGAGGTGAGACGGTGAACTGATGTTGAACCGGGCAGTCAGCCGCTGCTGCTCCAATACAGTATGAGGTGAGACGGTGAACTGATGTTGAACCGGGCAGTCAGCCGCTGCTGCTCCAATACAGTATGAGGTGAGACGGTGAACTGATGTTGAACCGGGCAGTCAGCCGCTGCTGCTCCAATACAGTATGAGGTGAGACGGTGAACTGATGTTGAACCGGACAGTCAGCCGCTGCTGCTCCAATACAGTATGAGGTGAGACGGTGAACTGATGTTGAACCGGGCAGTCAGCCGCTGCTGCTCCAATACAGTATGAGGTGAGACGGTGAACTGATGTTGAACCGGGCAGTCAGCCGCTGCTGCTCCAATACAGTATGAGGTGAGAAGGTGAACTGATGTTGAACCGGGCAGTCAGCCGCTGCTGCTCCAATACAGTATGAGGTGAGACGGTGAACTGATGTTGAACCGGGCAGTCAGCCGCTGCTGCTCCAATACAGTATGAGGTGAGACGGTGAACTGATGTTGAACTGGGCAGTCAGCCGCTGCTGCTCCAATACAGTATGAGGTGAGACGGTGAACTGATGTTGAACCGGGCAGTCAGCTGCTGCTGCTCCAATACAGTATGAGGTGAGACGGTGAACTGATGTTGAACTGGGCAGTCAGCTGCTGCTGCTCCAATACAGTATGAGGTGAGACGGTGAACTGATGTTGAACTGGGCAGTCAGTTGTTGATGTTGAATAGTTAAATAGTATATGTCATATTAAATATATTACTCTATTGTTATGATATAGAAACATCATGGAATATTGTACATCATATTAAATATATTACTCTATTGTTATCATATAGAAACATCATGGAATATTGTACATCATATTAAATATATTACTGTATTGTTATCTTATAGAAACATCATGGAATATTGTACATCATATTAAATATATTACTGTATTGTTATCATATAGAAACATCATGGAATATTGTACATCATATTAAATATATTACTCTATTGTTATCATATAGAAACATCATGGAATATTGTACATCATATTAAATATATTACTGTATTGTTATCATATAGAAACATCATGGAATATTGTACATCATAATAGCATCAACATACATTATTGTTTCATTCAATTTCACATAATAAGGATATTTCATATTTTCAAGTTCAGAAGTCAGAACCCATCACCTGCTATGTAAAAGAGACAGAAGAATGCACAATGGTCAATGCTATCTGGGATCCTTGGGACATCCCTACCCTAAACCCTAACCTTAACCCCTAACCTTAACCATTTTAAATGTCAACTTTAACGGGCTAGGGACGTCCCAAGGATGTATCTCTACCTGGAAATACATGATCTAAGTGATTGATAGTTGGTATTCAGCAGTCATAAAGCCTAATTTACTTTAATGAACTACTAAAATAGTGATTTTGTCAGACAGCATAGACAGCAGCTCTACACTTTATTGACTGACTGATCCATTCATCCTTCCATCCCTCCTCAGCCTTCCACTCCTCTGAAGACCCAGTGAGGGTGGAGCTCAGTCAGAGAGCTGTTGAGGGACTGGTTAGGAAGAACACTTCTACAGCCAGAGAGGTGAGAGGTCACACATGGTTTAGATGGTAAATATTTATGTCCCCTTAGTGGTTCATCACGTCAGCTAAAGGGAATATATTCCATCATCTATGTTTATTTACATTAGTGCAAATTGTCCACTGGTATTGCTGTAATTTCTCACCACTTTTGGCTGTATGAAAGTGAATTTCCCCCCAGGCATACATACATGTTCTTTGTTATTACCCGAGCCACTGCCTGTTCACCCGCTATCATTCAGAAGGCGAGATCAGTACAGGTGCATCAAAGCTGGGACCGAAAGACTGAAAAACAGCTTCTATCTCAAGGCCATCAGACTGTTAAACAGCACAGAGAGACTGCAGCCTACATATAGACTTGACATCATTGGCCACTTTAATAAATGGAACACTAGTCACTTTAATAATGTTTACATATCATTTCTCATCTCATATGTATAAACTGTATCTCAGTCTATGCTGCTCTGACATTGTTTATCCATATATTTATATATTCCTAATTCCATTCCTTTACTTAGATTTGTGTGTATTAGGTATTTGTTGTGAAATTGTTAGATATTAATTATTATCATTGCTGCACTGTGGGAACTAGAAGGACAAGCATTTCGCTACACCTGCAATAACATCTGAACACCTGTATGTGACCAACAACATTTGATTTGTTATGAAAGTAATTTGTGTAAAATGTACTTTTCCCCACTCATTCACCCCATCTCTTTACATTGCTTATGCATAATCAGTGGCCTGATCCTGGTAGATCTGAACCTAATGCAGCTTGGAGTGATCAGATGACAGAAGTCACATTTAGATGCCAAGTGTATTTGAGGCCATAGATGCTACATATCCATTACTTTGAGTGTTGTATATAATATGACTACATGTGTTTCTGTGTTGCAGGGGCAGTCAAGAAATGGAACAGCAATGCCACAGAACATGACATAACCAGAGCTGTGGGAGACCACCTCAAGCCCCTGGTAGAGCCGGGGGTGGTGTTTACCACTCCACCACGCCTTCAGCAGGCTGGAAAAGTGGGATTGATCTGTTTTTCATACTAAGATGGACCAAGAGTTTGTTGATTGGTCAGTCATTGGGTAAATTTGTTTTACAATGTGTTCAAATAAAATCAAGCTTTATTTATACAGACTTGTCAGACATGGATGCAACACAATGGCTTCACAGGAAAAAACAATGAAAATAAACATAAATATTTAGTACACAAATACAAGGATAAAAAACAGAAGAATGACAACTAATGAGCATTCTAAGGAAATGCCATTGATTAAAATATCAACAATATGATGCTATATTCAACTCAAAATATAACTTGTTTTTAGGAGGGGCTCTGAAAGACACTATGGGGGTGTCCACTGGAAGTTGACTAGTAACAACAACTGGGACCTAAAAGACACCCACCATGAGACCTACTAAATCTGCCCAAGAAGAGGCAAACAAAAGAAAAACCCACACCAAACTTAAAGACAGGAAGCAAACCAAAAAGGTGGAGCAACTAAAGGTGTTGACTCTCCACATGTATCAAGACAACTGGAGCACTGGGCCAGACACTCTTAAATAGAACCTGGACCAGCTCAGGTGAAACACCTTCCCACTAACGAGATGGACAAGCCAGCACAGGTGTAACACATACTGACTAACGAGGTGACACCAATCAGTGCGTCCTACCTGCTAACAAGCTAGACGTGCTAACGAGCTAGACGTGCTAACGAGCTATACGTGCTAACGAGCTAGACGTGCTGACGAGCTAGACCTGCTAACGAGCTAGACGTGCTAACGAGCTAGACCTGCTAACGAGCTAGACCTGCTAACGAGCTAGACGTGCTAACGGGCTAGACGTGCTAACGAGCTAGACGTGCTAACGGGCTAAAGTCCAACCTCAAAACATAAATGGAAAAACCAAAGCCTGTAACACCTTCCCCTTTAAGACAACAAATATATCCTATATTTTTGTTGGACAAGTTTGCTCACCACCAACAGAAAACAACTTCCATTTCACATTATAATCAACTACAATGCTTCACCTTCTTCAATACTAACATGGTGTCTACTGGCTGTCAACATTTAAAAACAACAAAAAACACGTACTTCTAAATAATAATATACAATCATATAATTTCTATAGAATCCTAAAACTCACTAGCTTCTAGAACTCTCGTCTTCCTAAAACTCACTAGCTTCTAGAACTCTCGTCCCGTTGGAACGAGCCCAAACAAAAATCAAATCAAATTGAATTAGTCATGTCTGATTTCAAGAGCAAACTCCTGCAATATCTCGATAGGCATGTTGTTGGATCGGGGCCCAGTCCCCAATGTCATGCTCTAGTACATTTGGGTTGGCACATCTGAGAATGAACCCTGATATAAAAGCAGGGCAACAATATCAATATAATTGTACCCAAAAATTGTGGTTGCATAAATAATTATGATTACTAAATGTTACATGAATTGTAAATATTAAATATCAAACCAAATGTACACCCCTTTGTTAATATGTATTGGCAATAATTAACTTAATCGTGAGGCATGAAATAATAAAACATGTATCTTTTGTCAGGCTGAATGTTTTAAATATGAGGTGATTTGAGTCATGCTACTTCAGTAGTGGAATAAAGAATTAGCATTTGAATGTTGTAAAGAAATACTGGAGTGATGTAGGATTGTTAATAAAGTTGATTATAGACAAATTGATTATTGGCCGTCGGGCATAGTATTCTTTTCAATTACATTTTGCTAGATGGGATAGCCCCAATGTCAAAACAGTTTTAACGTGTCCAAATCAATCACCAATATGCAGAAACAGTTTGGGATAAATTGAAAACCTAAACATAACATGTGCTATGTACACAAACATCTGCCACAATAATCATATTACTTGTATTTTTTTAAAACAAGCACCTTATAAACTGCACAAGCACCAGAAACGCTGTTGTTTTGACAAGTCGCAATAAATCACTGATATCGATTAGGGGGGAAATCAGGTTGTACGTGCTGTTGAAACTAACAACTAAACAAAAACACATGGAAATGGGAGATATATTTTACCTCACTGATTAGAGGACAACCTGCAGAAGACAGTCAGCTACATTTTGGAGTGATACATTTAAATATAGGGGTCGCTAAACAAAGGAACTTATTTGTCATCACTCATCGATATCATGTTGAAATCAATTGTGTGAGAGGAGGGAGATGAGGTTGCAAGTCCTGTTAAAACTAACAGCTCAAAAACCACATGGAATCTGGGAGTAATGTGTACATCCCTGGTTAGAGGACAACTTGTAGAAAACAGCTAGCTACATTTTGAAGTGTTGCATTTTGATTCCAGTGGGTCACCAACGTGGTAAGTGTAACAACTCTTTTTTTGTTAGTCACTTTTTGTTAAATCTCATAAATAGTAACTCTTCCATTTCAGAGCCTGGATTTTCCCCCTGAGGCTAATATCCATATCATGTTGAAATCAATAGAACAGGGGACAAACGTTTAGGGTTCTACATTGTGACATCATTAAAATACTCCAACTACAATGTTAAAAACATTCTACATTGTGACATTTCATTGATATCATGAAACAACTCCTTCATGCATGTATTTTCTAATATTTGATTAGATCTTTAAATCAGATTATCTCTGGTCACAGCTATAACGTTTATCTCCTGTGTATGTTCTCTGGTGTGTAGTCAGAGAGTCAGATTGAGAAAAACTCTTCCCAATGACCACAACTATAAGATATTTTGTTGTAACAACTCTTTTTTGGTTAGTCACTTTTTATTAAATCTCATAAAAATAGTAACTCTTCCATTTCAGAGCCTGGATTTTTCCCCTGAGGCTAATATCCATATCATGTTGAAATCAATAGAACAGGGGACAAACGTTTAGGGTTCTACATTGTGACATCATTAAAATACTCCTTCTACAATGTTTAAACATTCTACATTGTGACATTAATTCATTGATATCATGAAACAACTCCTTCATGTATTTTCTGATGTTTAATCAGATATCTTTTATTAGAGTATGTCTTGTCACATTGATCACAGCTATAAGGTTTCTCTCCTGTGTGTGTTCTCTGGTGTTGAGTCAGATGTCCAGATTGACCAAAACTCTTCCAACATTGATCACAGCTATAAGGTTTCTCTCCTGTGTGTCTTCTGTGGTGTACAGTCAGAATGCTTGATGTAGTGAAACTCTTCCCACATTGATCACAGCTATAAGGTTTCTCTCCTGTGTGTGTTCTCTGGTGTTTAGTTAGACAGTCAGATGTAGTAAAACTCTTCTCACATTGACCACAGCTATAAGGTTTCTCTCCTGTGTGTATTCTCTGGTGTACTGTCAGTTTTCCAGATTGACCAAAACTCTTCCCACATTGATCACAGCTATAAGGTTTCTCTCCTGTGTGTATTCTCTGGTGTACTGTCAGTTTTCCAGATTGACCAAAACTCTTCCCACATTGATCACAGCTATACGATTTCTCTCCTGTGTGTGTTCTCTGGTGTATAGTCAGATTTCCAGATAGACCAAAACTCTTCCCACATTGATTACAGCTATAAGGTTTCTCTCCTGTGTGGATTCTCTGGTGAATTTTAATGCCTGATGGGGAGGTGAATCTCTTCCCACAGTCAGAGCAGCAGTGAGTTCTCTTCCCTGTGGATGTCTGCAGGTGTTTCTTGAGGTGTTCTAATGTGAAGAGACTCTTCTCTGCCTCGTCAGCATCATGAGGTTGTTGAGGCTCCCCAGAGGACCCACGGTAGTCCCGTCTCTCTCCTGTGTGAACAACAAAGTCAGACAGATGGTTAAAGGCCCACAACAGCGAAAATCCACTGTAAAAGGTGATGCCAACAGCGTAGCCATGATGTTGGACAACAATTGACATCTGTAATGAATGTAATGATTACTTGACATGTCTTAAAATGAGCAAGAACAGTCATATTTTGTCTTGTTTTCACAGTAGTAACATCGATGATTGTAGGCTAGAAATAAGTTATTCATGTTGTTGAAACTCTAAGCAGTGTGCCAGACGACTTTTGGTCTCCAATATAGGCCCCTTTCTGTGTTAGCTAAAATTGCAACATGAGGGCGATGCACATGCAATTTGATTGCAGAAACTCCTCCCTGCTAATGAGGAAACCGATAGTTATGGATGTACTATATCTGCCTGGAGCAAAAATGGTGAGAAAAGATTTGAGTTTTTCACAATGTATTCTGAATGTGAATGAGGGAAACTCAGGGGAGTAACCTCCATTTCCAGGTTGCTTATGAGTGCATTTCACACTACTTTGGATTATAATTGTAAGGCTCATTTGAATCTCCTGCTTAACCTCTATGGGCTAGGTGGGACACTTTCAAATTCCTCAAAAATCCCAAAACTTCCATTTTTCAGACATATGACTATTTTACACCATTTTAAAGACAAGACTCTCGTTAATCTAACCACACTGTCCGATCTCAAAAAGGCTTTACAACGAAAGCAAAACATTAGATTGTCAGCAGAGTACCCAGCCAGAAATAATCAGACACCCATTTTTCAAGCTAGCATATAATGTCACATAAACCCAAACCACAGCTAAATGCAGCACTAACCTTTGATGATCTTCATCAGATGACAATCCTAGGACATTATGTTATACAATACATGCATGTTTTGTTCAATCAAGTTCATATTTATATCAAAAAACAGCTTTTTACATTAGCATGTGACTAGCATTCCCACCGAACACTTCCGGTGAATTTACTAAATTACTCACGATAAACGTTCACAAAAAACAGAACAATTATTTTAAGAATTATAGATACAGAACTCCTTTATGCACTCGCTATGTCCGATTTTAAAATAGCTTTTCGGTGAAAGCACATTTTGCAATATTCTGAGTAGATAGCCCGGCCATCACAGGCTAGCTATTTTGACACCCACCAAGTGTGGTACTCACCAAACTCCGATTTACTATTAGAAAAGTTTGATTACCTTTGGTGTTCTTCATCAGAATGCACTCCCAGGACTTCTACTTCAATAACTAACGTTGGTTTGGTCCCAAATAATCCATAGTTATATCCAAATAGCGGCGTTTTGTTCGTGCGTTCGGATAGTGTCTTGAAGGGTAAAGAAGGGTGACGCGCCCGACGCGTTTCGTGACGAAAAATGTCAAAATATTTCATTACCGTACTTCGAAGCATGTCAACCGCTGTTTAAAATCAATTTTTATGCGATTTTTCTCGTAAAAAAGCGATAATATTCCGACCCGGAAACCCTGTTTTAGTTCAAAGAGAGAGAAAGTAAACATGGAGTCGACTCGTGCACGCGCCTCCAGTCTCATTGTCCTCAGATCGACCACTTACAAAATGCGCTACTGTTTTTCAGCTAGGGCCTGCAAAGCCACCATTCAGCTTTCTGGCGCCTTCTGAGAGCCTATGGGAGCATTAGAAAATGTCACATTATGCCAGAGATCCCCTGTTTTGGTTAGAGATGATCAAGAAGGCCATGAAATGGTCAGAGAGAGCGCTTCCTGTTTGGAATCTCAGGTTTTGGCCTGCCAAATGAGTTCTGTTATACTCACAGACACCATTCAAACAGTTTTAGAAACTTTAGGGTGTTTTCTATCCAAAGCTAATAATTATATGCATATTCTAGTTACTGGGCAGGAGTAGTAACCAGATTAAATCGGGTACGTTTTTTATCCGGCCGTGCAAATACTGCCCCCTATCCCCAACAGGTTAATATGTTTGTATTATTGTCGCAAATCAACCGCTTTGTACTTAAAAAAAACACTTCAACCAGAAAAAAATGCTCTTTGGCTAGCTTTTCCGTCAAGGTGACAATGAGGATTTGTACACTGTTTGTTTGCAAAATTGGCCCATAACTTCACCTAACAACAAATATAGGAAAATAGCTCTGTGTTGTACAATAGCCTATCCATCAAGGAACAGTTCTCTACACATTATGACCAAAGTAGGAATGTTGGATCCAAAGTGGAGCACGGCATAACTGTCTTTACCAGAATAATGAATGAAGAAGCACTTTGGTTGTTGTTGCATGTCGTGATGTTTGTCATGTGACTGTCATTCAGAAAAGGATTTCCTGGATCAGCTGATGATAGTTGAACATGTGACTGTAACTAAACAGCTACAGTATTAAGTATTATGTGTAATTATTGAAGAACCGCATTAATGACAGTATCCATTTGGGTGTCAATAAAGTTAAGATATATATATATATATATATATATTGACCTTTATTTAACCAGGTAGGCTAGTTGAGAACAAGTTCTCATTTACAACTGCAACTTGGCCAAGATAAAGCAAAGCAGTGCGACAAAAAAAACAGAGTTACACGTTGGATAAACAAACGAACAGTCAATAACTCAATAGATAAATCTATATACAGTGTGTGCAAATGGAGTACGGAGGTATGGCAATAAATAGGCCATAGTAGCGAAGTAATTACAATTTAGCAAATTAACACTGGAGAGATAGATGTGCAGATGATGATGTGCAGGTAGAAATACTGGGGTGCAAAAGAGCAAAAAAAACAAAAGTAAATAAAAGTAAATAAAAACATGTGGATCAGGTAGGCAGTTGGATGGGCTATTTACAGTGGACTATGTACAGCTGCAGCGATCGGTAAGCTGATCAGATAGCTGATGCTTAAAGTTAGTGAGTGAGATATATGTCTCCAACTTCAGCGATTGTTGCAATTCGTTCCAGTCATTGGCAGCAGACAACTGGAGGGAAAGGCAGCCAAAGGAGGTGTTGGCTTTGGGGATGACCAGTGAGATATACCTCCTGGAGCGCGTGCTACGGTGGGCGTTGCTATGGTGACCAGTGAGCTGAGTTAAGGCGGAGCTTTACCTAGCTAAGACTTATAGATGACCTGGAGCCAGCGGGTTTGGCGACGAATATGTAGCGAGAGCCAGCCGACAAGAGCATCCAGTTTGTTGAGTAGAGTGTTAGAGGCTATTTTGTAAATGACATCGCCGAAGTTAAGGATCGGTAGGATAGTCAGTTTTACGAGGGTATGTTTGGCAGCGTGAGTGAAGGAGGCTTTGTTGTGAAATAGGAAGCCGGTTCTAGATTTCATTTTGGATTGGAGATGCTTAATATTTTAATATTAGTCTGGAAGGAGTTTATAGTCTAACCAGACACCGAGGTATTGTAGCTGTCCACATATTCTAAATCAGAACCGTCCAGAGTAGTGATGCTAGTCGGGCGGGTGTAGGCAGCGATCGGTTGTTGATTGATCGGTTGTTCTTTTTGGCTGATGAGTCTGCCGATAAGAATACGGTGATTGACAGAGTCCAAAGCCTTGGCCAGGTCGATGAAGACGGCTGCACAGTACTGTCTCTTATCGATGGCGGTTATGATATTGTTTAGTACCTTGAGCGTGGCTGAGGTGCACCCGTGACCAGCTCGGAAACTGGATTGCACAGTGGAGAAGGTACGGTGGGATTCAAAATGATCAGTGATCTGTTTGTTAACTTGACTTTCGAAGACTTTAGAATGGCAGGGCAGGATGGATATAGGTCTGTAACAGTTTGGGTCTAGAGTGACACCTCCTTTGAAGAGGGGGATGACCACGGAAGCGTTCCAATTTTTAGGAATCTCAGACGATACGAAAGAGGTTGAACAGACTAGTAATAGGGGTTGCCACAATGGCAGCAGCGGATAATTATAGAAAGAGAGGGTCCAGATTGTCAAGACCAGCTGATTTGTACGGGTCCAGGTTTTGCAACTCTTTCAGAACATCAGCTATCTGGATTTGGGTGAAGGAGAAGATGGGGAGGCTTAGGGAAGTAGCTGTGGGGAGCTGTTGGCCGGGGTTGGGGTAGCCAGGAGGAAAGCGTGCCCAGCCGTAGAGAAATGCTTATTGAAATTCTCGATTATCGTGGAGTTATCGGTGGTGACAGTGTTTCCTAGCCTCAGTGCAGTGGGCAGCTGGGATGAGGTGCTCTTAGTCTCCATGGACTTTACAGTGTCCCAAAACTTTTTGGAGTTAGAGCTACGGGATGCAAATTTCTGTTTGAAAAAGCTAGCCTTTGGTTTCCTAACTGACTGTGTGTATTGGTTCCTGACTTCTCTGAAAAGTTGCATATCGCGGGGACTATTCGATGCTAGTGCAGTCCGCCATAGGATGTTTTTGTGCTGGTCGAGGGCAGTCAGGTCTGGAGTGAACAAAGGGCTATATCTGTCCTTAGTTCTACATTTTTTGAAAGGGGCATGCTTATTTAAGATGGTGAGGAAATTACTTTTAAAGAACAACCAGGCATCCTCTACTGACTGGATGAGGTAAAAATCCTTGAGATTTAAAAATCCTTAAGACCACTCTGAATGAGTAGACCATTCAGTGTCCCATAGATTTTTCATGCGCGAGATCGACAGCGCGCCTTTCTTGTTTACCTTTTATACTGAAGACGTTATTGTCCGGTTGAAATGTTATCTATTATTTAGGCTAAAAACAACCTGAGGATTGATTATCAACATCGTTTGACATGTTTCTACGAACTTTACTGATACTTTTCTGATTTTTGGTCTGGCTGTTGTGATTGCCTTTGAGCCTGTGGATTACTGAACAAAACGCATGAACAAAACTGAGGTTTTTGGATATAAAGAGAGACTTTACCGAACACAACGAACATTTATTGAGTAAATGGGAGTCTTGCGAGTGCAACGATATGAAGATCATCAAAAGTAAGTGATTCATTTTATCGCTATTTCTGACTTGTGTAACTCCTCTACTTGGCTGGTAACTGTTTGTAATGATTTGTCTGCTGGGCGCTGTTCTCAGATAATCGTATGGTATGCTTTCACGGTAAAGCCTTTTTGAAATCTGACACCGTGGTTTGATTAACAAGAAGTTAATCTTTAACCTCTATGGGACCGGCGGGACGAATTCGTCCCACCTACGTAACAGCCAGTTGAATCCTGTGGCGCGATTTTTAAAACGTTTGAAATACTATTACTTCAATTTCTCAAACATATGACTATTTTACTGCTATTTAAAGACAAGACTCTCGTTAATCTAACCACACTGTCCGATTTCAAAAAGGCTTTACAACGAAAGCAAAACATTAGATTATGCCAGGAGAGTGCCCAGCCAGAAATAATCAGACACCCATTTTTCAAGCTAGCATATAATGTCACAAAAACCCAAACCACAGCTAAAACCATTTTTTACAAATCCGGCAAGGCACCAATTTTGAGAAGGGTTTAAAACAAAGGTTTCAAACCAATTCATGAATGTAATTGAATCTAGGTATGTCTTGCCTTTAATGTAATGGCATGAAAAACAATTGGCTGAATATTATACAATGACTTATCAACAGCTCTAATAATTTGCCTCCACAGGAAATCTGCACTGGCAGTTATAGAATATACTATATCTATACTATATCTAAATACTATATCTAAACCTGGTTAAACTATCATTATGACATCATGGATGAATTCTAGAATATACTATATATCCTAGAAACCTGGTTAAACTATCATTATGACATCATGGATGAATTCTAGAATATACTATATATCCTAGAAACCTGGTTAAACTATCATTATGACATCATGGATGAATTCTAGAATATACTATATATCCTAGAAACCTGGTTAAACTATCATTATGACATCATGGATGAATTCTAGAATATACTATATATCCTAGAAACCTGGTTAACTATCATTATGACATCATGGATGAATTCTAGAATATACTATATAGCCTAGAAACCTGGTTAAACTATCATTATGACATCATGGATGAATTCTAGAATATACTATATAGCCTAGAAACCTGGTTAAACTATCATTATGACATCATGGATGAATTCTAGAATATACTATATATCCTAGAAACCTGGTTAAACTATCATTATGACATCATGGATGGCCAGTCTTTGTATTCATAGTGTAGTGAATTCAGGGGATAGCCTGAAGGTTGCTACAATAGCTTTCTCTATGAATTTGAGAGTGGTTACATTTCTCCATCCCCCATCCCTCAGCTGTTTACCAAACCACGTCTCTGGGCAGCCATTTTGTTACTGTTTAAAAAACCCACACAACCCAGCAATCTGCAGTTCAAACAATAACAAATCTGTCATTCCACCACTGTTTTGGTTATAAGATGATTATGGGGTTGGAGAAATGTAACTACTTTCAAATTCATAGACAGACCTATGGATGCAAGGACTGACCATCCATGATATCAACATTATAGTTTTAACTATGTTGAGGCTATACAGTGTTGATTTACATTGTTTCTAAACATTGGAGTAAAAAAAAAGCTTATTTGTGGTTCTGATGGGGTACAACAGTTGAACTAAGCTCATGAAGCATGTGTTATATTCTTCAAGAATCAATGGCTATAAATAAATAATTTAAAAGTCACAATATGGATGTAGCTATTGCAGATTTCCCCTTTAACACCACACATCAGTTCAACAACTGCAGAGTTTGTGCCTCTGTATTTAAGACAGTACTTACTAGTGTTAATCAGGGAATGGTTTCTCAAACCCATCTTATTGCTAAGTTCACCGTTAGAACCATTGGACGCCTTAAGATGCGTTTGGGAAACCGGGCCCAGATATCCCGTTTCCTCCTCTTCTTCCACCTCCTTTTTGGATGTGACAGTCATCTCCCCCTCCTCCTCTTTCACTCCAAAAACTGCATCCTCCTCTTTTTCTGCCTCTTCTTTTACTGTAACATCCTCCTCCTCTTTCACTCTGAACGCGTCTTTCTCTTCTTCTTTCACTGTAACAGCCTCACCCTCTACTTGTTTTTGTATTGAAACAGCCTCCTCTTCCACGACAGCTTCTTTCTCCGTCCAGCAGACCTCTTCTACTTTAGCAGGAGGAGAGTAGCTTAGTGAACTCATGGTCGGGATGTTAGCTAGCTATGCTAATGCTAACTTAACCAGCCCGCTAGCTGACTAATAACAACAACACCATAAATATGAAATTAAAACGGATAACTAACTAGACGACAGAAGTGGGTTTAAAACACAGTGGCTAATATACACTAAAGCGTCTAAAGAGCTTTATTGGTTCGGCTATTTTGGCTAGCAAGCTACCGTGGTGTCTGACTAACTATTGCTGCTGTTGAAAGAAGCGTTCCGTCCACTAGATTATACGTCACACTAACAGTATTACCTTAAATTCCCAGACCGCCATCTGCTGACTGGAGTGGGTAACGCAGTTGAGTAAAATGTATATTTAATTTTCAGACAAAAAGTTAAAGGGTAGGAACCAGTGTAACAACACAGTGTGGTTAAAGACTTAGTAACCTAGTTGTATTGAAGATCTATAAGCACAAACAGTTATGTTTTTGAATGATCACATATGTATTAATTTATTTCGGGATTCTGGGTAATCCACAGCAGATTTATGGGGAGTTGCTGTGGTTGAGTTGAAAATGGAATGGTCCCGTGATAGAAATGTATAAAGTTGACATTACATCATAAAATCCACCTTTTACATTGTACATTAGCAGTTTATGTTTCTGTTGTTGGTTTGGTGTCAAATAAACCAGTCTTTATATGTTATTTGCTGAATCTCAGTTTTCCATGTGGGTTTAATGCTAAAGTTCCCTCTTTCAAGTTTGTAGCTAACTGGAAAATTCATTAGGTAGCTAACTGAACTGGCATCTTCTTTAGGAGTGCTATTTATATCCTGATCATTCATCCACACTGCATCTTCTATAGGAGTGCTATTTATATCCTGATCATTCATCCACACTGCATCTTCTATAGGAGTGCTATTTATATCCTGATCATTCATCCACACTGCATCTTCTATAGGAGTGCTATTTATATCCTGATCATTCATCCACACTGCATCTTCTATAGGAGTGCTATTTATATCCTGATCATTCATCCTCACTGCATCTTCTTTAGGAGTGCTATTTATATCCTGATCATTCATCCTCACTGCATCTTGTATAGGAGTGCTATTTATATCCTGATCATTCATCCACACTGCATCTTCTATAGGAGTGCAATTTATATCCTGATCATTCATCCACACTGCATCTTCTATAAGAGTGCTATTTATATCCTGATCATTCATCCTCACTGCATCTTCTATAGGAGTGCTATTTATATCCTGATCATTCATCCACACTGCATCTTCTATAGGAGTGCTATTTATATCCTGATCATTCATCCACACTGCATCTTCTATAGGAGTGCTATTTATATCCTGATCATTCATCCACACTGCATCTTCTATAGGAGTGCTATTTATATCCTGATCATTCATCCACACTGCATCTTCTATAGGAGTGCTATTTATATCCTGATCATTCATCCACACTGCATCTTCTTTAGGAGTGCTATTTATATCCTGATCATTCATCCACACTGCATCTTCTATAGGAGTGCTATTTATATCCTGATCATTCATCCACACTGCATCTTCTATAGGAGTGCTATTTATATCCTGATCATTCATCCACACTGCATCTTCTATAGGAGTGCTATTTATATCCTGATCATTCATCCACACTGCATCTTCTATAGGAGTGCTATTTATATCCTGATCATTCATCCTCACTGCATCTTCTATAGGAGTGCTATTTATATCCTGATCATTCATCCACACTGCATCTTCTATAGGAGTGCTATTTATATCCTGATCATTCATCCACACTGCATCTTCTATAGGAGTGCTATTTATATCCTGATCATTCATCCACACTGCATCTTCTATAGGAGTGCTATTTATATCCTGATCATTCATCCCCACTGCATCTTATATAGGAGTGCTATTTCTATCCTGATCATTCATCCACACTGTGTGTCTCATCAATGCAGGTAATTTATGACATGTATAAAGTATGTGTTTTATAAACTCATGAACACCAGCCAGTTTATCAGCCCGGTTCTGTTAGTTTAGGTGGATTATACTTCTTCACCACCAGAGAGGGACATTGAGTAATATTTCAGGTTAATTTGATATATTTTGATACTAAAATGGATGACAGTTTATTCTGATGTTGTGAATATGAGATTACACATGGAAACTATGTATTTATTTTATTATAGTAAATTAGGAATTATTAGGAATTGTTAAATCCACTATACGATCACAATAACTTTGACAGACATCTTGATTGTTTTTTGTTAGTATATTATAGGGCAGATTTATGGAGAATTGCTGTGGGAGTGCTGTTTATATCCCATCACTACTGATCATTCATCCATACTGTGTGTGTCCCATCATTTCAGCTTTGGAAATAAATTAACTATCCATCCATTGCTCCTTCCTGTGTTGACTCACTGACTTGAGGGACCAGGAAGGTCACACTAGGTCGATATCTAGCTCAAGCTTGCAAACCTTAAACACATCTCCATCTCCATGAACTACATCACACCTGCCCAGACCCACTAGAACACACCCCCATCTCCATTAACTACATCACACCTGTCCAGACCCACTAGAACACACCTCCATCTCCATTAACTACATCACACCTGTCCACTAGAACACACCTCCATCTCCATTAACTACATCACACCTGCCCAGACCCACTAGAACACACCTCCATCTCCATTAACTACATCACACCTGTCCAGACCCACTAGAACACACCTCCATCTCCATTAACTACATCACACCTGCCCACTAGAACACACCTCCATCTCCATTAACTACATCACACCTGCCCACTAGAACACACCTCCATCTCCATTAACTACATCACACCTGTCCAGACCCACTAGAACACACCTCCATCTCCATTAACTACATCACACCTGTCCACTAGAACACACCTCCATCTCCATTAACTACATCACACCTGTCCACTAGAACACACCCCCATCTCCAGCGCCCGCATCAGCACCATTTTATTTCTCTCCGTCACTTTCAACTTTTAGATAATAAAGCATTATACCATTCTATTGAATTAACAATAGAGGATCGGTTGATTTCCAGGTTTTAATTAAGTATAATATTTAAGATGATTGACGAGAAAAGTATCGTCCAACTCTGGGGGTATCTCACTGCACGCTCAAATGCCATGTCTTGAAATATGCAGACAGACGGATTAAAAGTACATTTACATTATAATCCTGTACTTCTGACAGCCAACTTTCTAACTCCGCCCATAACTTTATGACATCATAACATTCCCAGAAGGATTATTGAGTCATTGTTAGTTTTACACTGAAGACATGACTCTGCCGTTGTGCTGTAGAATTAGGGGATTTTGTCTCTTGTATAATAAGGGACTATTATCTGTCCCAACATCACAGGCCACAGACTTTGATATAGTTAAAAACTTCCAAAAGTGTTTCCGCAGTTTAAGATCAACTGAGTTTTTTTAATGGGGGTTCTCCCTGTGCACCTGCCAATGTAAATCTGTTGAACGAGACAAGTTACCAGACAGGACATATTGCTAATGCTCTTCCTATTGATAACCTGAATGACAATTAACTTGTGGGTGGTGGTGGTGATGACGGCCTATTTGATGACGTCGTCCATCGGGATTCTCCAAAAAAGAAGATGCTCTGGATTGATCACTGGAGTCAGATGTGAAGGAGGAGGTTGATCATCAGGAGTCAGATGTGAAGGAGGAGGTTGATCATCAGGAGTCAGATGTGAAGGAGGAGGTTGATCATCAGGAGTCAGATGTGAAGGAGGAGGTTGATCATCAGGAGTCAGATGTGAAGGAGGAGGTTGATCATCAGGAGTCAGATGTGAAGGAGGAGGTTGATCATCAGGAGTCAGATGTGAAGGAGGAGGTTGATCATCAGCAGTCAGATGTGAAGGAGGAGGTTGATCATCAGGAGTCAGATGTGAAGGAGGAGGTTGATAATCAGGAGTCAGATGTGAAGGAGGAGGTTGATCATCAGGAGTCAGATGTGAAGGAGGAGGTTGACCATCAGGAGTCAGATGTGAAGGAGTAGTTTGATCATCAGGAGTCAGATGTGAAGGAGGAGGTTAATCATCAGGAGTCAGATGTGAAGGAGGAGGTTGATCATCAGGAGTCAGATGTGAAGGAGGAGGTTGACCATCAGGAGTCAGATGTGAAGGAGTAGGTTGATCATCAGGAGTCAGATGTGAAGGAGGAGGTTAATCATCAGGAGTCAGATGTGAAGGAGGAGGTTGATCATCAGGAGTCAGATGTGAAGGAGGAGGTTGATCATCAGGAGTCAGATGTGAAGGAGGAGGTTGATCATCAGGAGTCAGATGTGAAGGAGGAGGTTGATCATCAGGAGTCAGATGTGAAGGAGGAGGTTGACCATCAGGAGTCAGATGTGAAGGAGTAGGTTGATCATCAGGAGTCAGATGTGAAGGAGGAGGTTAATCATCAGGAGTCAGATGTGAAGGAGGAGGTTGATCATCAGGAGTCAGATGTGAAGGAGGAGGTTGATCATCAGGAGTCAGATGTGAAGGAGGAGGTTGATCATCAGGAGTCAGATGTGAAGGAGGAGGTTGATCATCAGGAGTCAGATGTGAAGGAGGAGGTTGATCATCAGGAGTCAGATGTGAAGGAGGAGGTTGATCATCAGGAGTCAGATGTGAAGGAGGAGGTTGATCATCAGGAGTGAGATGTGAAGGAGGAGGTTGATCATCAGGAGTCAGATGTGAAGGAGGAGGTTGATCATCAGTGAACCTCTAGGATTGTGGCTGTGCTGGCGTTTACACTTCCAGCTTGGTCATATATTTTGATACATTGAATGTTGATATTGTGAAACTATGTTATATATTTGTACCTCCTGTTTCAGGAAGTGATGTCACTAAGTACTGCCCCTATATATACAGTGCATTCAGAAAGTATTCAGACCCCTTCACTTTTTACACATTTTGTTACGTTATTCTAAAATGGATTAAATCAATATTTTACCCTCAATCTAAACACAATACCCCATAGTGACATCACAATACCCCATAATGACAAAGCAAAAACAGGTTTTTATAAATGTTTCAAATGTAACAAAAACATCAACTGAAATATCACATTTACATACAGTACCATTCAAGGGTTTGGACACACCTACTCATTCAAGGGTTTTTATTTGTACTATTTTCTACATTGTAGAAAAATAATGAAGACATCAAAACTATGAAATAACACATATGGAATCATGTAGTAAGCAAAAAAGGGTTTAAAAAATCAAAATATATTTTATATTTGAGATATTTTAAAGCAGTCACCTTTTGCTTTGATGACAGCTTTGCACACTCTTGGCATTCTCTCAACCAGCTTCATGAGGTAGTCACCTGGAATTAATTTCAATTAAATGTTAATTTGTGGAATTTCTTTCCTTCTTAATGCATTTGAGCCAATCAGTTGTGTTGGGACAAGGTATGGGTGGCTCTCATTAGGATTGCCACAGGAAAGGAAGATCGAGAGTTACCTCTGCTGCAGAAGATATGTTCATTAGCGTTAACTGCACCTCAGATTGCAGCCCAAATAAATGCTTCATAGAGTTCAAGTAACAGACACATCTCAACATCAACTGTTCAGAGACTGCATGAATAAGGCCTTCATGGTTGAATTGCTGCATGCAACAAACACTGTTTACAAAAGCTTTGTTATTAAAGAACAAGAAAGCCAGCACACTGTTTACAAAAAAAAAAAAAAATTCAAAAACAAGGACATTTCTAAGTGACCCCAAACTTTTGAACGGTAGTATACATCTACATGATGTATTGTTACACCATGTAGGAGCAGTATAGACCTAGTCTGTTCATTATATACATCTGCATGATGTATTGTTACACCATGTCAGAGCAGTATAGACCTAGTCTGTTCATTATATACATCTACATGATGTATTGTTACACCATGTAGCAGAAGTATAGACCTAGTCTGTTCATTATATACATCTACATGATGTATTGTTACACCATGTAGGAGCAGTATAGACCTAGTCTGTTCATTATGTACATCTACATGATGTATTGTTACACCATGTAGGAGCAGTATAGACCTAGTCTGTTCATTATATACATCTACATGATGTATTGTTACACCATGTCGGAGCAGTATAGACCTAGTCTGTTCATTATATACATCTACATGATGTATTGTTACACCATGTAGCAGCAGTATGGAGGTCAGTGGGGGACAAAATTGTTGACACCCTTGATAAAGATGAGATAAATGACTCTATTAAATAAAGAATTAAAATACTGAGCTATATTGTATGTAAAAAATAAAGAAATTATATTATTTTATACTAATGGAATTGCTCAGAGAAATAGATTTAGTTTAACATGTAATTCTCAAAAGGCAGGGGTCTGAATTATTGCCACCCATTTTTCAATACTCCAGCACCCTCCCCTTGGGAGGATAACGACACTGAAATGTTTAATGAGATTAGAGAACACATTGGGTGGGATCTTAGACCAATCCTCCATACAGAATCTCTACAGGTCCTCAATTTATTTAGTCTGTCTTATGGACTGCCCTGTTCAATTCAAACCACAGGTTTTCAATGGAGTTCAAGTCTGAAGACTGAGATAGCCATTGAAAATGTTGATTTTGTGCCCAATTAACCATTTCTTTGTGGATGTTGATGTGTCTTGCTGGAAGATCCACTTATGGCCAAGTTTCAGCCTCCTAGCAGAGAGGTAACCAGGTTTTGGGCTTAAATATCCTAGTAGTGGGTAAAGTTTATTTATTTATTTTATACAGTCATTTTTTCTCATCTTTATCAAGGGTATCAATATCTAGGTGCTTATTTTGATATCTAATTATTTGACTGAGTCAGAAATACAGATGTGGAGTAGATGTAGAGTTTGTTTTAAATTCTCATAAAAATCTGAACTAATCAAACAACACTTGTTGCTCTTTGTACGTGTTGATATAATATTCATATTTAATGGAGAGGAAAAAAACGTTTCCCTAAACTGCTTTATAATATTATAATTCAATGAAGAATAAAAAAAGTTTTCCCTCCTCAACTGCGTTTCCTCCCTCCAGACAGCAGATGGCGATATGTGTCTTTCAGGCGATGTTTCTAGTGTGACGTATAATCTAGTGGACGGAACGCTTCTTCAACAACTGCAGCCACCTCGGTAGCTCGCTAGGCAACAAAGTCGGAACATTCAAGCTGTTTAGACAATTTCGTGGTTTAATTGCCACTGTGATTTAAACATAGTACTACATTGTATGTAATATTTACGTTGTAAGTCAGCTAGCTGGCTGGTTAAGTTAGCACTAGTCTAGTCGCTAATGCTAACTAGCTATTATCCCCGACCATGAGTTCACTAAGCTACTCTCCTTCTGTTAAAGAGGAGGAGGTCTGCTGGTCGGAGAAAGAAGCTCTGGTGAAAGAGGAGGAGGAAGAGAAGGATGTTACAATACAAAAACAAGTAGAGGGTGAGGCTGTTACCGTGAAAGAAGAAGAGAAAGACGTTTCCGTGAAAGAAGAGGAGGAAGATGCAGTTTTTGGAGTGGAGGATGAAGTGAAAGAAGATGAAGACGTTTTTGGAATGAAGGATGAAGAGGGGGAGATTACTGTCACATTAGAGGAGGACGAAGAAGAGAAGACTGGAGATCTGATTAACACCAGTAAATACAGTGAGTACTATCTAATAAAACAGGGACATTGATCTGATTAACATTAGTAAATACAGTGAGTACTATCTAATAAAACAGGGACATTGATCTGATTAACACCAGTAAATACAGTGAGTACTATCTAATAAAACAGGGACATTGATCTGATTAACACCAGGAAATACAGTGAGTACTATCTAATAAAACAGGGACATTGATCTGATTAACACCAGTAAATACAGTGAGTACTATCTAATAAAACAGGGACATTGATCTGATTAACACCAGTAAATACAGTGAGTACTATCTTATAAAACAGGGACATTATTCTGATTAACACCAGTAAATACAGTGAGTACTATCTTATAAAACAGGGACATTGATCTGATTAACACCAGTAAATACAGTGAGTACTATCTTATAAAACAGGGACATTGAACTGATTAACACCAGTAAATACAGCGAGTACTATCTAATAGAACAGGGACATTGATCTGATTAACACCAGTAAATACATATAGTACTATCTAATAGAACTGGGACACAAACTCTGCAGTTGTTGAATTAATGTGTGATTTTTTTTTAGTAGATTTTTTTCTTACATTGTGTTGTTTAAGTGTTTAAGTGAGCAGTGCATGTTGTCCTAGGTCTATGTTATTGTTAGGTGAAGTTATGGGTTCTACAGTAGGTCTATGTTGTTGTTAGGTGAAGTTATGGGTCCTACAGTAGGTCTGTGTTGTTGTTAGGTGAAGTTATGCGTCCTACAGTAGGTCTATGTTGTTGTTAGGTGAAGTTATGGGTCCTACAGTAGGTCTATGTTATTGTTAGGTGATGTTATGGGTCCTACAGTAGGTCTATGTTATTGTTAGGTGAAGTTATGGGTCCTACAGTAGGTCTATGTTGTTGTTAGGTGAAGTTATGGGTCCTACAGTAGGTCTATGTTGTTGTTAGGTGAAGTTATGGGTCCTACAGTAGCTCTGTGTTGTTGTTAGGTGAAGTTATGGGTCCTACAGTAGGTCTATGTTATTGTTAGGTGAAGTTATGGGTCCTACAGTAGGTCTATGTTGTTGTTAGGTGAAGTTATGGGTCCTACAGTAGGTCTATGTTGTTGTTAGGTGAAGTTATGGGTCCAACAGTAGGTCTATGTTGTTGTTATGTGAAGTTATGGGTCCTACAGTAGGTCTATGTTGTTATTAGGTGAAGTTATGGGTCCTACAGTAGGTCTATGTTGTTGTTAGGTGAAGTTATGGGTCCTACAGTAGGTCTATGTTGTTGTTAGGTGAAGCTATGGGTTCTACAGTAGGTCTATGTTGTTGTTAGGTGAAGTTATGGGTCCTACAGTAGGTCTATGTTATTGTTAGGTGATGTTATGGGTCCTACAGTAGGTCTATGTTATTGTTAGGTGAAGTTATGGGTCCTACAGTAGGTATATGTTGTTGTTAGGTGAAGTTATGGGCCAATTGGTTAAAAACTTAGTGTACAAACCCTTATTGTCAGGCTGATGGCAAAGCCAAAGAGCATTTTACTGGTTGAAGTGTTTAACTATAAATCAGTTGATTTGCGACAATAACACAAACATATTAAGCAGGTGATTCAAGCGAGCCCTACAATTATAATCCTTATTTAATGTGAAATGCACTTATAAGCAACATGTAAATGGAGGCTTTATTTGCTGTCAGCCTATGAGAACTCCCCTGAGTTTTCCCCCACGGTGGTGAATTAGTGAATAGACACAGAGCTTAATGTGAGTTTCCTTGAGTAGCACTCCTGATCTTGTGCTGTGATATTCAGAATACATTGTGAAAAGCTAAAATCTTTGCTCACCATTTTTTGCTCCAGGCAGATATACTACATCCATAACTAGTGGTTTCCTCATTAGCAGATATACTACATCCATAAGTAGTGGTTTCCTCATTACCAGATATACTACATCCATAACTAGTATTAACTAGTACACTCCAGTATTTATTGACAAGATTCAAGTGCTAATTGTCTTTATTCCACTACTGAAGAAGCAGGACTCAAATCACCTCATATTTCAAAAAGATTGAGTTATTATTATTCCATGCCTCACCATTAAGTGAATTATTGCCAATAATATTAGCAAAGGGGTGTACATTTGATCAACATTTATTTTGACTGCACATTTTTCCATATTGGAGTTGAGTTTTGTTTGGACTCGTTCCAAGTGGATAGAAGCTAGTGAGTTTTAGGAAGATGAGAGTTCTAGAAGCTAGTGAGTTTTAGGAAGATGAGAGTTCTAGAAGCTAGTGAGTTTTAGGATTCTATAGAAAAAGGAGAAAAGATACTATTGTATATTATTATTTAGAAATACGTGTTTTTTTCTTGTTTTTAATTGTTGACAGCCAGTAGACACCATGTTTATATTGTATAAGGTGAAGCATTGTAGTTGATTATAATGAGAAATGGAAGTTGTTTTCTGTTGGTGGTGAGCAAACTTGTCCAACAAAAATATAGGATATATTTGTCATAAGGGGGAAGGTGTTACAGGCGTTGGTTTTTCCATTTATGTTTTGAGGTTGGACTTTAGCACGTCTAGCTCGTTAGCCCGTCTAGCTCGTTAGCCCGTCTAGCTCGTTAGCACGTCTAGCTCGTTAGCACGTCTAGCTCGTTAGCACGTCTAGCTTCGTTAGCACGTCTAGCTTCGTTAGCACGTCTAGCTTCGTTAGCACGTCTAGCTTTGTTAGCACGTCTAGCTCGTTAGCACGTCTAGCTCGTTAGCACGTAGGACACACTGATTGGTGTCATTTCCTCATTAGTCTTTCAGTTTAGTCTTCTGTTTTTTATCCTCTTATGTTTGTTGTGTACTAAATATTTCTGTGTTTTTAAATTTTCAATGTTTTTAAAATATTTTTCCTGGGAAGCCATTTTTTTGCATCCATGTCTGAAATGTGCTGTATGAATAAAGCTTGATTTTATTTGAACATATAATAAAACAAATGAACCCAATGACTGACCAATCAACAGACTCTTGGTCCATCTTAGTATGAAAAACAGTATCAATCCCACTTTTCCAGCCTGCTGAAGGCGTGGTGGAGTGGTAAACACCACCCCCGGCTCTACCAGGGGCTTGAGGTGGTCTCCCACAGCTCTGCTTATGTCATGTTCTGTGGCCTTGCTGTTCCATTTCTTGACTGCCCCTGCAACACAGAAACACATTTAGTCATATTATATAAAACACTCAAAGTAATGGATATGGAGCATCTACAGCCTCAGTTACACCTGGCACCTAAATGTGACTTCTGTCATCTGATGACTCCAAACTGCATTAGGTCTGGATGCACAAAAGTCACAATGTGCTGCATTAGGTTTAGATCTGCCAGCATTGTGTTCGGAATTTGAGTCTGGCCACCGAATATGCAAATTAACGTTCATACAGCCAGAAGGGGTGAGAAATTACACCAATATCAGTGGACAATTTGCATAAATGTAAATTAACATAGATGGAACATATTCCCTTTTGCTGACGTGATGAACCGCTAAGGGGACATAAATATTTACCATCTAAACCATGTGTGACCTCTCACCTCTCTGGCTGTAGAAGTGTTCTTCCTAACCAGTCCCTCAACAGCTCTCTGACTGAGCTCCACCCTCACTGGGTCTTCAGAGGAGAGGAAGGCTGAGGAGGGATGGAAGGATGAATGGATCAGTCACTCAATAAAGTGTAGAGCTGCTGTCTATGCTGTCTGACAAAATCACTATTTTAGTAGTTCATTAAAGTAAATAAGGCTTTATGACTGCTGAATACCAACTATCAATCACTTAGATCATGTATTTTCAGGTAGAGATACATCCTTGGGACGTCCATAGCCCATTGAAGTTGACATTTAAAATGGTTAAGGTAGGGGTTAAGGTTAGGGTTTAGGGTAGGGATGTCCCAAGGATCCCAGAAAGCATTGACCATTGTGAATTCTTCTGTCTCTTTTACATAGCAGGTGTAAAATAAACACAGACAAGACAAGTAGGCACGCAGTGCATTATGGTCATTGTAGTTTAAAAAAATAGTATCTAATTATGTAGGGTGAACTAAAAAAAGGCTCCCGGCCGGGATTTCTAAATCGCCCAAAATGTCCGGGATTCGGCTTTTGCTTCCTACAGTCGCCATTCATTGTGTGCGTTTTGGGGGTTTTGCATTGCTTTGACCACTTTCAAGCGCTCGTACTAAGACCGAAACAATTGTTAACGCTGTGATAGCACCACATTCTGTCGACATAGCTCAGAAAGCACTAGAAGACATACCTTACTGTGGTGTTTCTACTGATGGGAGCAATCACGGTGCTGTGAAAATATTCCCTCTGCTTATTCAGTATTTGGATTGGAAGAATGGTGGCGTGCAAAGTAGTCGAAGTTAAAAACACTCCAAAAGAGACAGCTGATACGATCGCGCAATACATCAAAGAAACACTGGAAAATAATGGGATTTTTTCCTAATATATTGCATTTACAGTAGGGTGCCCATACGTCCTCTTTTTCCCGGACATGTCCTCTTTTTGGAAAACTAAAATTTGGTCACCGTAAATTATGCCAAACTGTATGTGGGGTTGTTAGAGAAGAATGTGATTGTCAGCCCTAACAATCCATTCTAGCAGCTCATCAGGCTCTGTAAAAGTCTTCATTGATGACGTGTTCCATCTATTCCAGGGGACAGCAGAGAAACTTCATCGATTCCACTCCTTCATCAATACAAGCAGTGAACATCTGAAATTCACCCTCACCTTTGATGTGGATGAAACAAGTTACCCGATGGTTGGACAATACTTTTCTCGTTAATCATCTTAAATACTTAAACTGAAAATCAACCAATCCTCCATTGTTAACGCAGTGGAAAGGTCAAATGCTTTATTATCTACACATGTAAAGTGGGAGACGGAGAGAAATAAAATGGTTAGGTTATGGTAAAGTTTATAAAAGATCAAATAAAATATTTTTCCCAAAAATTGTTTTAAGTCCCAATGCAAAGTTAACCTCCCTGTTCTATTTTTGGTTTTATTACATTAAACCAATCAGAATTCAGAAGAATGCCAAAGTCAGGTGTGATGTAATATGGAAGACCGGTCTATTCCTTGTGATGTAAACAACAACAGAAAGAACTTCAAATGTAGAACTTCAAATTAAACCAATCGTTTCCACTCATGACTTGAGTGACTAAAGTAAACCAACGTTTTGGAAATACATAACGCCATCTAATCAAAGAATGTTAGCTATATGCAGTTATCTTAGCCAGCCAGCTAACATTAGCTATTTAGCCAACTAGCTATGGTCAGCGAGCTGGAGCCCAACTACCAGAGACCAGTTAGAACCTAAATAACAAAACCCAACTAAAAAATGACTGCAGATCAAAAGAGCAGAGACATACGGAATGATGTCAGGGAAAATCCCCAGCATCCAAAATATATAGATTCCAGATGTCAGTCAGCGCGCTAGCAGTAAGCCAAGGTGGAAAAAGTTACAAAACTCCCGTAGTCTACTTGACAGAGAATATGCTGAAAGGTAGTGATGGGGAAACGAAGCTTTTCAGCCTGTTGTGTCAAAAAAAAAAAAAAAAACGATCAAGCAGGTTGATTTCCTCTGTCGTTTTGAACCCACGGCAAGAGGCACCAGAGCCTACCGTGCTAACGGGTTCCCACTAGATAACACAACCACACAGTTCATGAAAAGCATGAGGTGAAGCTTGAGCTAGATATCGAGCTAGTGTGACCTTCCTGGTCCCTCAAGTCAGTGAGTCAACACAGGAAGGAGCAATGGATGGATAGTTCATTTATTTCCAAAGCTGCAATGATGGGACACACACAGTATGGATGAATGATCAGTAGGGATGGGATATAAATAGCACTCCCACAGCAATTCTCCATAAATCTGCCCTATAATATACTAACAAAAAACAATCAAGATGTCTGTCAAAGTTATTGTGATGGCATGGTGGATTTAACAATTCCTACTAATTCCTAATGTACTTTAATAAAATAAAAACAACATTTTGGGTATCATAATATATCAAATTAACCTGAAATATTACTCAATGTCCCCCTCTGGTGGTGGAGAAGTATAATCCACCTACACTAACAGAACCGGGCTGATAAACTGGCTGGTGTTCATGAGTTTATAAAACACATACTTTATACATGTCATAAATTACTTGCATTGATGAGACACACAGTGTGGATGAATGATCAGGATATAAATAGCACTCCTATAGAAGATGCAGTGTGGATGAATGATCAAGATATAAATAGCACTCCTATAGAAGATGCAGTGAGGATGAATGATCAGGATATAAATAGCACTCCTATAGAAGATGCAGTGTGGATGAATTATCAGGATATAAATAGCACTCCTATAGAAGATGCAGTGTGGATGAATGATCAGGATATAAATAGCACTCCTATAGAAGATGCAGTGTGGATGAATGATCAGGATATAAATAGCACTCCTATAGAAGATGCAGTGAGGATGAATGATCAGGATATAAATAGCACTCCTATAGAAGATGCAGTGTGGATGAATGATCAGGATATAAATAGCACTCCTATAGAAGATGCAGTGTGGATGAATGATCAGGATATAAATAGCACTCCTAAAGAAGATGCAGTGTGGATGAATGATCAGGATATAAATAGCACTCCTATAGAAGATGCAGTGGGGATGAATGATCAGGATATAAATAGCACTCCTATAGAAGATGCAGTGTGGATGAATGATCAGGATATAAATAGCACTCCTATAGAAGATGCAGTGTGGATGAATGATCAGGATATAAATAGCACTCCTATAGAAGATGCAGTGAGGATGAATGATCAGGATATAAATAGCACTCCTATAGAAGATGCAGTGTGGATGAATGATCAGGATATAAATAGCACTCCTATAGAAGATGCAGTGAGGATGAATGATCAGGATATAAATAGCACTCCTATAGAAGATGCAGTGTGGATGAATGATCAGGATATAAATAGCACTCCTATAGAAGATGCAGTGTGGATGAATGATCAGGATATAAATAGCACTCCTATAGAAGATGCAGTGGGGATGAATGATCAGGATATAAATAGCACTCCTATAGAAGATGCAGTGTGGATGAATGATCAGGATATAAATAGCACTCCTATAGAAGATGCAGTGTGGATGAATGATCAGGATATAAATAGCACTCCTATAGAAGATGCAGTGTGGATGAATGATCAGGATATAAATAGCACTCCTATAGAAGATGCAGTGTGGATGAATGATCAGGATATAAATAGCACTCCTATAGAAGATGCAGTGAGGATGAATGATCAGGATATAAATAGCACTCCTATAGAAGATGCAGTGTGGATGAATGATCAGGATATAAATAGCACTCCTATAGAAGATGCAGTGTGGATGAATGATCAGGATATAAATAGCACTCCTATAGAAGATGCAGTGAGGATGAATGATCAGGATATAAATAGCACTCCTATAGAAGATGCAGTGTGGATGAATGATCAGGATATAAATAGCACTCCTATAGAAGATGCAGTGTGGATGAATGATCAGGATATAAATAGCACTCCTATAGAAGATGCAGTGTGGATGAATGATCAGGATATAAATAGCACTCCTATAGAAGATGCAGTGTGGATGAATGATCAGGATATAAATAGCACTCCTATAGAAGATGCAGTGTGGATGAATGATCAGGATATAAATAGCACTCCTAAAGAAGATGCAGTGTGGATGAATGATCAGGATATAAATAGCACTCCTATAGAAGATGCAGTGTGGATGAATGATCAGGATATAAATAGCACTCCTATAGAAGATGCAGTGTGGATGAATGATCAGGATATAAATAGCACTCCTATAGAAGATGCAGTGTGGATGAATGATCAGGATATAAATAGCACTCCTATAGAAGATGCAGTGTGGATGAATGATCAGGATATAAATAGCACTCCTATAGAAGATGCAGTGTGGATGAATGATCAGGATATAAATAGCACTCCTATAGAAGATGCAGTGTGGATGAATGATCAGGATATAAATAGCACTCCTATAGAAGATGCAGTGTGGATGAATGATCAGGATATAAATAGCACTCCTATAGAAGATGCAGTGTGGATGAATGATCAGGATATAAATAGCACTCCTATAGAAGATGCAGTGTGGATGAATGATCAGGATATAAATAGCACTCCTATAGAAGATGCAGTGAGGATGAATGATCAGGATATAAATAGCACTCCTATAGAAGATGCAGTGTGGATGAATGATCAGGATATAAATAGCACTCCTATAGAAGATGCAGTGTGGATGAATGATCAGGATATAAATAGCACTCCTATAGAAGATGCAGTGTGGATGAATGATCAGGATATAAATAGCACTCCTATAGAAGATGCAGTGTGGATGAATGATCAGGATATAAATAGCACTCCTATAGAAGATGCAGTGTGGATGAATGATCAGGATATAAATAGCACTCCTATAGATGATGCAGTGGGGATGAATGATCAGGATATAAATAGCACTCCTAAAGAAGATGCAGTGTGGATGAATGATCAGGATATAAATAGCACTCCTATAGAAGATGCATTTTCCAGTTAGTTACCAACTTGAAAGAGGGAACTTTAGTATAAAACACACATGAATAACTGAGATTCGGCAAATAACATATAAAGAGAGGCCAAACCAACAACAGAAGTTACTAAAACATAAATTGCTAATTTATGATGTAAAAGGTGGATTTTATGATCTAATGTCAACTTTATACATTTCTATCCCAGGACCACTCAATTTCCAAATTCTCCATAAATCTGCTGTGGATTACCCAGAATCCCATACCTTTATCACTGACTGTAATGTAAACACACGAGCAGCAGTCTAAGGCCCTGCATCTCAGTGCTAGAGGTGTCACTACAGACCCTGGTTCAAAACTAGGCTGTATCATAACAGGCCGGGATTGGGCGTCCCATAGGGCAACGCACAGTGGCCCAGCATCGTCTGGGTTAGGGTTTGGCAGGGGTTTGGCCGTCATTGTAAATAAGAATTTGTCCTTAGCTGGCTTGCCTGGTTAAGTAAAGGTTAAATAATTTTTTTTAAATGTAACTTCATTACACCGTTACACTGGCATACAAACTCGGTAGCATAGAGGTGATAATACATATGACGTTGGGAAATAGTGCATTGTGGGTAGTTTAGAAGATTTCCCGAAATAAGTTAATACATTTGTAATAATGCAAAAACATAACTGTTTGTACTTATAGGTAACCATATCGTGACTACAACTAGCTTACTAGGTCTTTAACCACACTGTGTTGTTACGCTGGTGAGTAAAAACTCATGCTTCCTACACTTTAACTTGTCTGAATATAAAATATATATTTTAATTAACTGCGTTACCCACTCCAGTCAGCAGATGGCGGTGTGGGAATTTAAGGTGATGCGGTTGGTGTGACGTATAATCTAGTGGACGGAACGTTTCTTTCAACAGCAGCAACAGTGATTCAGCCACCTCGGTAGCTTGCTAGACAAAATAGCCGAACAATAAAGCTGTTATTGTTAGGTGAAGTTATGGGTCCTACAGTAGGTCTATGTTGTTGTTAGGTGAAGTTATGGGTCCTACAGTAGGTCTATGTTATTGTTAGGTGAAGTTATGGGTCCTACAGTAGGTCTATGTTGTTGTTAGGTGAAGTTATGGGTCCTACAGTAGGTCTATGTTATTGTTAGGTGAAGTTATGGGTCCTACAGTAGGTCTATGTTGTTGTTAGTTGAAGTTATGGGTCCTACAGTAGGTCTATGTTGTTGTTAGGTGTAGTTATGGGTCCTACAGTAGGTCTATGTTGTTGTTAGTTGAAGTTATGGGTCCTACAGTAGGTCTATGTTATTGTTAGGTGAAGTTATGGGTCCTACAGTAGGTCTATGTTGTTGTTAAATCAAATTTCAAATCAAATCAAATGTTTTTATGTAGCCCTTCTTACATCAGCTGATATCTCAAAGTGCTGTACAGAAACCCAGCCTAAAACCCCAAACAGCAAGCAATGCAGGTGTAGAAGCACGGTGGCTAGGAAAAACTCCCTAGAAATAAACCTAGAGAGGAACCAGGCTATGAGGGGTGGCCAGTCCTCTTCTGGCTGTGCCGGGTGGAGATTATAACAAAACATGGCCAAGATGTTCAAATGTTCATAAATGATCCAACATTCCTACTTTGGTCATAATGTGTAGAGAACTGTTTCTTGATGGATAGGCTATTGTACAACACAGAGCTATTTTCCTATATTTGTTTTTAGGTGAAGTTATGGGCCAATTTTGCAAACAAACAGTGTACAAACCCTCATTGTCACCTTGATGGAAAAGCCAAAGAGCATTTTTTCTGGTTGAAGTGTTTTTTTTAAGTACAAAGCGGTTGATTTGCGACAATAACGCAAACATATTAAGCAGGAGATTCAAATGAGCCTTACAATTATAATCCAAAGTAGTGTGAAATGAACTCATAAGCAACCTGGAAATGGAGGTTACTCCCCCGAGTTTTCCCCCATTCACATTCAGAATAAATTGTGAAAAACTAAAATCTTTTCTCACCATTTTTGCTCCAGGCAGATATACTACATCCATAACTATCGGTTTCCTCATTACCAGATATAGTACATCCATAATTTGTAAGTCGCTCTGGATAAGAGCGTCTGCTAAATGACTTAAATGTAATGTAAATGTAATAAATATCGGTTTCCTCATTAGTGGGGAGGAGTTTCTACAACCAAATTGCATGTGCATCACCCTCATGCCGCAATTTTAGCTAACACAGAAAGTGGCCTATATTGGAGACCAAAAGTCGTCTGGCACACTGCTTAGAGTTTTCAACAACTGTAATAATTTATTTCTAGCCTACAATCATCGATGTTACCACTAATGTGAAAACAAGACAAAATATGACTATTCTTGCTCATTTTAAGACAAATGTCAAGTAATCATTACATTCATTACAGATGTCAATTGTTGTACAACATCATGGCTACGCTGTTGGCATCACCTTTTACAGTGGATTTTCACTGTTGTGGGCCTTTAACCATCTGTCTGACTTTGTTGTTCACACAGGAGAGAGACGGGACTATCGTGGATCCTCTGGGGAGCCTCAACAACCTCGTGATGCTGAAGAGGCAGAGAAGAGTCTCTCCAGATCAGAACACCTCAATAAACGCCTGCAGAGATCCACAGTGAAGAGAACTCACTGCTGCTCTGACTGTGGAAAGAGATGCACCTCATCAGGCATTAAAATTAATCAGAGAATACACACAGGAGAGAAACCTTTTAGCTGTGGTCAATGTGGGAAGAATTTTGGTCGGTCTGGAAAGCTGATTTTACACCAGAGAACACACACTGGAGAGAAACCTTTTAGCTGTGATCAATGTGGGAAGAGTTTTACTTCATCTGATCATCTGACAGTACACCAGAGAATACACACAGGAGAGAAATCTTATAGCTGTGATCAATGTGGGAAGAGTTTCACTACATCAAGCATTCTGACTGTACACCAGAGAAGACACACAGGAGAGAAACCTTATATATGTGGTCAATGTGGGAAGAGTTTTGGTCAATCTGGAGAACTGACTATACACCAGAGAACACACACTGGAGAGAAACCTTTTAGCTGTGATCAATGTGGGAAGAGTTTTACTACATCTGATCATCTGACAGTACACCAGAGAATACACACAGGAGAGAAATCTTATAGCTGTGATCAATGTGGGAAGAGTTTCACTACATCAAGCACTCTGACTGTACACCAGAGAAGACACACAGGAGAGAAACCTTTTAGCTGTGATCAATGTGGGAAGAGTTTTACTACATCTGATAATCTGACAGTACACCAAAGAATACACACAGTAGAGAAACCTTATAGCTGTGGTAAATGTTGGAAGAGTTTTGGTCAATCTGGACATCTGACAGTGCACCAGAGAATACACACAGGAGAGAAACCTTATAGCTGTGGTAAATGTTGGAAGAGTTTTGGTCAATCTGGACATCTGACAGTGCACCAGAGAACACACACAGGAGAGAAATCTTATAGCTGTGGTCAATGTGACAAGAGATACTCTGATAAAAGATCTCTGATTAAACATCAGAAAATACATGAAGGAGTTGTTTCATGATATCAATGATATAATGTCACAATGTAGAATGTTTTAACATTGTAGGAGTATATTAATGATGTCACAATGTAGAACCCTAAACGTTTGTCCCCTGTTCTATTGATTTCAACATGATATGGATATTAGCCTCAGGGGGAAAATCCAGGCTCTGAAATGGAAGAGTACTATTTATGAGATTTAACAAAAAGTGACTAACAAAAAAAGAGTTGTGTTACACTTACCATGTTGGTGACCCACTGGAATCACAATGCAACACTTCAAAATGTAGCTGACTGTCTTCTGCTGGTTGTCCTCTAACCAGTGAGGTAAAATATATGTCCCATTTCCATGTGTTTTTTTTGTTGTGTTAGTTTCAACAGCACGTACAACCTGATTTCCCCCCTAATTGATATCAGTGATTTATTGCTACTTGTCAAAACAACAGCGTTTCTGGTACTTGTGCAGTTTATAAGGTGCTTGTTTAAAAAAATACAAGTAATATGGTTATTGTGGCAGATGTTTGTGTACATAGCACATGTTATGTTTAGGTTTTCAATTTATCACAAACTGTTTCTGCATATTGGTTATTGATTTGGACACGTTAAAACTTTGTTTTGACATTGGGGCTGTCCCACCTAGCAAAATGTAATTGAAAAGACGTCGAAAATAAGACTATGCAATCAAATATTTCATATTTACAATTCATGTAACATTTACTAATGATAATTATTTATGTAACCAACTGACAGTTTTTTTGGTACAATTATATTGACATTGTTGCCCTGCTTTTAGAATATCAGGGTTTATTCTCACATGTGCCAACCCAAATGTACTAGAGCATGACATTGGGGACTGGGCCCCGATCTAACAACATGCCTATTGAGTGAACCCTGAAAAGAGAGAGAAGCTCTGCAGTGAGGTGGAAAGTTACTACGGATATTGCAGGAGTTTCCTCTTGAAATCAGACATGTCTGTGGTAAGGACAACTTGGTTGCTGATTGTCTCAAGGGTGGGCAGTCAAAACGTTTTTCGTTTAGCCAGTGCGTTACCATGGATCACAATTTATTTTGAGTGCACGTATTGGAGATTAGTTTTGTTTGGGATCGTTCCAAGGGGATGAGAGTTCTAGAAGCTAGTGAGTTTTAGGAAGATGAGAGTTCTAGAAGCTAGTGATTTTTAGGAAGACGAGAGTTCTAGAAGCTAGTGAGTTTTAGGAAGACGAGTGTTCTAGAAGCTAGTGAGTTTTAGGATTCTATAGAAAGAAAAAGGAGAAACAAATAATACTATTGTATATTATTATTTAGAAATACGCGTTTTTTTCTTGTTTTTAATTGTTGACAGCCAGTAGACACCATGTTTATATTGGTGAAGGTGAAGCATTGTAGTTGATTATAATGTGAAATGGAAATTGTTTTCTGTTGGTGGTGAGCAAACTTGTCCAACAAAAATATAGGATTTATTTGTTGTCTTAAGGGGGAAGGTGTTACAGGCTTTGGTTTTTCCATATGTGTTTTGAGGTTGGACTTTAGCACGTCTAGCTTGTTAGCACGTCTAGCTCCGTTAGCACGTCTAGCTCCGTTAGCACGTCTAGCTCCGTTAGCACGTCTAGCTCGTTAGCACGTCTAGCCCGTTAGCACGTCTAGCCCGTTAGCACGTCTAGCTCGTTAGCACGTCTAGCTCGTTAGCACGTCTAGCTCGTTAGCACGTAGGACGCACTGATTGGTGTCACCTCGTTAGTCAGTATGTGTTACACCTGTGCTGGCTTGTCCATCTCGTTAGTGGGAAGGTGTTTCACCTGAGCTGGTCCAGGTTCTATTTAAGAGTGTCTGGCCCAGTGCTCCAGTTGTCTTGATACATGTGGAGAGTCAACACCTTTAGTTGTTCTACATTTTTGGTTTGCTTCCTGTCTTTAAGTTTGGTGTGGGTTTTTCTTTTGTTTGCCTCTTCTTGGGCAGATTTAGTGGGTCTCATGGTGGGTGTCTTTTAGCTCCCAGTTGTTGTTACTAGTCAACTTTCAGTGGACACCCCCATAGTGTATTTCAGAACCCCTCCTAAAACCCCACCTGTTTAGTTGTGGTTGTTGTCAGTGACTCTTTGTTAGTTCCACCTTCTATTTTAGTGACATTTCTGGTTTTCTTGCTGGGAAACGTAACAATAAACAATGTAGTAAAACAAGCTGATATTTTGGGTTGATGTTGCATCCAATTGTTAATATTTTAATCAATGGCATTTCCTTAGAATGATCACTAGTCATTGGTCTTTCAGTTGTTAGTCTTCTGTTTTTTTATCCTCTTATGTTTGTGTACTAAATATTTCTGTTTATTTTCATAGTTTTTTCCTGTGAAGCCATTGTGTTGCATCCATGTCTGACATGTGCTGTATAAATAAAGCTTGATTTGATTTTATCATCCTATAAAACAAATGCACCCAATGTCCAATCAACAGACTCTTCAATGAAGAAATATGTGTAAAAGCAACACGTATCTTAGTATGAAAAACAGTATAAATTCAGTATATCTTCCACTATGTCAAAATAGTGCTGGTATGTAAGTTTAGTATCACTTCAACCAACCCAGTGCATTTGTTGAAACTGAAAAGTTTTGAAATCAACAATACATCAGAGGATTCAACTACTGAAAACTGAAACAAACAAATGGATCAACCAGATCAACTTCACATTTCCAGCCTGCTGAAGGCGTGGTGGAGTGGTAAACACCACCCCCGGCTCTACCAGGGGCTTGAGGTGGTCTCCCACAGCTCTGCTTATGTCATGTTCTGTGGCCTTGCTGTTCCATTTCTGACTGCCCCTGCAACACAGAAATAAACACATTTAGTCATATTATATAAAACACTCAGGGCCGGTTTCACAGACAAGGCTTAAGCTTAGTCCCAGACTAAAATGCTTGTTTGAGCTGTCTTAAAGCGACTTGCACATGTAGTAGAGTGATGTTGTTCCCCTAGATTATGCACCAAGTTGCACGCAAGGACAGTTCAAGTAGGCCAGGTCAAGAGGGGATGTTAATAAGTTAATAACAATAATAATAATTCAACGTGTTTTCTTTATTTAATTACAGCTGCATAGTTAATGTTATTTTTCGGTGTACAATTTTTTTTTGAGATCTATATTGTAAATACACCTAATTGTAAAAGTTTGTATATTTTGGTTTGGTCCATCGCGGGTTATCCGTACTTACGGACCCTTTTATCGTTCTCTTTGGCCGGACCTTCAGCTAGCAAGGTGCCCGAGAGCTGTGACTGCACCGAGGGCTAACATATTGTGTGTTGTCTCTTCGTGTGCAGGACCAATAAACATGATTCAACCATCATAATTCCAGTTGTGGCAGTGTCCTGATTAAAAGTACACAACGCAGAACGAACCACGCTACAAACTGGTGCCATCAGACAGGACTGAGACTAACCCAAAGACAACGTGTGTGAAGCAAGAGCTTCCTGTGACAACCGGAAGTTGTTAAAAACAGCCTAGAGCTCTTGTCATATGGCCACCTGCAGATAGTGAAAATTACGCAACTCAACCATGTGTCATTCAGTCAATTATTAAGGTAGAGACTTCTTATTCAGGATTCTGTTTATGTCTACCCCAAAGACAACGTGTGTTGAGTAAGAACTTCCTGTGACAACCGGAAGTGGTTAAAAACAGCCTAGAGCTTTTGTCATATTTCAACATGACGGAGAGTAAAGTCAGTCAGGAGTCCCTGACCTTATCTTCTCTCAAGAAGATGTCTGGTAGGCCCATTTAAATACCTTTTTTGGACATTTCAAGATAGCAGATGTTTGAGTTGGGTCTATTAATTAACACAGCTGTGAGTTGTTATTTTTTTCATTTTTGACAAAATGAGCAGTCCTGGAAGTGACAGATTTTGACTCATATTGAGTGATAAGACTGAGCTATTTAGAAAATCCCTTAGCCTTTCGACTAATTTTGGGTTAGTTGGACTAATTTTGGGTTAGTTCTCTCAAGAAGAACTAACCAATCTCAACATGACAGAAAGTAAGACAGGGAAACCAATCTCAACATGACAGAAAGTAAGACAGGAGAACCTATTTCAACATGACAGAGAGTCAGTCAGGAGTCCCTGACCTTATCTTCTCTCAAGAAGATGTCTGGTAGGCCCATTTAAATACCTTTTTTGGACATTTCAAGATAGCAGATGTTTGAGTTGGGTCTATTAACACAGCTGTGAGTTGTTAATTTTTTAATTTTTTAATTTTGGACAAAATGAGCAGTCCTGGAAGTGACAGATTTTGACTCATATTGAGTGATAAGATTGAGCTATTTAAAAACACTTTTTCAACATTTCAAGATAGCAGTTAGTTCAGTTTGATCTTATTAAAGACAGCTGTATATTATTTTTTTTGACCCAAAAATATTCTATGTTCACGCCCACTTTTTTTGCACTATGTTTGAAGGCTGTCAACTTCTTGTCAGGAGGAGAATCACTTAGCCTTTCAACTAATTTTCAAATGATAGGATGCCTATTTAAAAACACTTTTTCAACATTTCAAGATAGCAGTTAGTTCAGTTTGATCTTATTAAAGACAGCTGTATCATTTTTTTATTCATTTTGTATGGTTGACCTGGTATTGCGATGCGATCCCAATCTACAGGTATTAATTCTATGGGAATAGTATTGCCATGTTTGCCTTGACTCTTTCTACTGTATGATAATACAGCTTCTACTTTCTTCAAATGATCTTTTGCTCCTCGTTTAGAACACTCATTTAGAACGCTCGTTTAGAACGCTCGTTTAGAACCCTCTTTAAAACGGACAGTTTCCAATGACGCAACAATCAGCGTTTGAGCTGGACACACTTTTTTCAGAAACTATTTACACAAAACACACAGTCCTTACAAAGTTTATCTCCTGAATGTGAGCAGTTTGTTTTTGGATGCAAATGGTTCAGATATTCACAGAAGTATATATATTTATATATATAGCACAACACAATCATCCTAATGTGATATGAAATTAGACCATTTCGCATATATCGATATAGTTTGCGCTTTGATCCTTGCTCCAAGCAAGCTGCAGACCCGGAGCTTTCTGCGCTGCTCCCCGCGCCTCCTCTTTCCTGCACAGAGGGCGGAGGGGCAGGAACAGACACTTCAACAAACATGGAGGAAGCAACAGCGTCTGCGGAGCGTTTTGACGAGGAATTGGTTAGTAAAAGAAAAAGCATTGGCTCAGTCATTTGGAGATGGTTCGGATTCAAAGTATCAGATGAGCAACAAAATCACGTTATATGTAGGCAGTGCCATAAAAAAAGTTACAG
Source organism: Salmo trutta (assembly GCF_901001165.1). Classification (NCBI taxonomy): domain Eukaryota; kingdom Metazoa; phylum Chordata; class Actinopteri; order Salmoniformes; family Salmonidae; genus Salmo; species Salmo trutta. The sequence goes on along the minus strand of NW_021822911.1, from coordinate 12,976,948 downwards.
CACTACAAATCTTTTTCACCACCTAAAACAGTGGCACAAACTGCAATACGAAGAGTGTGTGAAACTGCGCGCTGCAGAAGCCCCAGCCGCAAGCCGTCGACAACCCGAAAAAGCTCCAGCCCCGAAACAAAGCTCACTGCAAACTTCATTTTCCCGCAGTGTGGTGCCTAATGAAAAGAAAATTGGCAAGTGGTGTACTATAACTAAAGCGGTGTCCTATCACATTGCTAAAGATATGGTCCCTGTTGCAACTGTGGAACAAGTCGGATTCAAAAAGCTACTGAAAACTATGGACCCGAGATATGAGCTTCCCAACTACTTTGCACGAGAAGCACTGCCACAAATGTCCACTGAAGTCAGGCAGAGCCTTGCTGACCGGCTCGCTAACGGGACCCATTTTGCGTTGACCAGCGATATGTGGTCGAGCAGGACATGTGAGCCTGAGATGATGATGAAAACAGCGTCGTGTCGTCTCCAAAACAAGTTATTTCCCCCCCCAGGATCACACCGGTGAGCATATAGCTGAGGCCTTGCAGGACGCAAGCTGGGAAACTCCCGAGAAAAGCATCCGGTTGCTATAACAACCGACAACGGGAGCAACGTGGTCAAAGCGGTGGAGCTGAACGAGCGGCTGAGGATGCAGTGCTTCGGTCAGACTACACTTGGCTATTGGGGAGTGCAGTGTTTTAAGGACTATTCACACATTTTACTGATTACAATATTACTTTTTCATTCTTTTTTCCTTTGTGTCTTGTCTGCAACTTTTTTTGTTTTATGCTGCTGTCTTGGCCAAAAAATTGATTAAGTAGATTAAAATATTAGTTTTTCATTATTTTCCTTTGTGTCTTGTCTGCAACTTTTTTTGTTTTATGCTGCTGTCTTGGCCAAAAATGGATTAATAAAACACAAAACATAAAGTACTAAAAGTAAAATCACTTCCAATACAGGATGGTAGATTTCAGAAGCATGTTTATTAGGTTATTGGATAAGAATTAGTGATGCATTGATGTGTTTACCACTTTAATGTTACAGCTGGTAAAGGTGAGGTAATTATGACTTTAAAATGCTGGTTAGCCTGTTGATATCATCAAGGTAACATATTTAGTTATTATGATAGACTATAGTTTTTTCTCTGGATTGAAAGAGCCAACTGCAAAGTAACTAGAAACTAATGTTGACACGTAGGTCGGCCTAAACATTGTAGAGTTTTTAGTGGAGTAGAAATATGAAGTAGCATTAAATACTAAGCATAAATACTAAGAACAACAACAAGAACAACAGACAGACATTATTCTTGTGTCTAATTTTCAGTTTTCTGATCTCAACCCTAGTCATGCTGCAGTTTGGAGGAGCATCTCCGCAACCAGCAGGGTCGGCAGCCGTACCTCCTCGCTGTTGGGCGTCAGAAGAGCAAGATTGAGAGCTTCTACATCACAATGGATAAGCGTCTCATCCCAGTAACAGAGTAGGACAGACTCCAGGACTTGTCATTGTATCCAAGACAACAGTCATCACCCCATCCTCTCCTGCTGATTCCTTTATATGTCACTCCTATAACAGCCCACCCACTCCACTCTACCTCCCAGTAACAGCGCCCAGTCAGACCCTCTCTACACAGCACCTGTCCACAGTCCTCAAATCTCTCTGGGTGATCAGGATACGGCTGCTCCTCTCTCCTACCTGTCACCTTTCTGTTCTCCTCAGACAGAGAGAGGTGTCTGTTTACTGTGTTTAGGTCCAGTGTGAGATCACAGACATCTGATGGATGAAACCAGACACAATATTAGAAATCATCATCATTATTTATTCATTTGATTTTTCAACTGTTCACTGAAATAGGCGGTTTCAATAAAACTACTTGAGACATGTCATATCTGGCTTTGACTTTGACTGAACATTTGCTCTCACTTTGCGGAAAAAATATCATGATATATATCTTATATCGATATTCAGCCTAAATATATCGGGATATGACTTTTGGTCCATATCGCCCAGCCCTAGCTCAATACAGAGAGAACCTCATGAGAGAGCTATTGGAGGAGCACCACACCCTTTGTAATTGGATGTACAGTTCACATACAAATCCATTATGCAATTACAGTGACAATATCTCACCAACCTACCCACTGCCTCATCATCCTCTAACTTTCCTCATCCTCCCCACTCCCTCATAGGTAAAGTAATTACCTACCAAAAATACAGAGAGAACCTCATGAGAGAGCTGTTGGAGGAGCACCACACCCTTCGGCGCCCCTCCACTGGGGGGGTCGCCCTGCTGTAGACAATCCCCTACGCCTCACTGCACGGCATTTTCCCTGCAAAGTCCCTCAAACTGCTGCTCAAGGTAGTCGCACACGGAGGCACTGCAAAGTCTGCCTGTCTGGCGCCAGGAGAAGTAAGCAGAGGAAGATGACAAAATACATGTGTTTAGCTTGTGATACACCTCTATGTATTTCACCATGCTTTGAGGAGTATCACATGCTCAAGCATTATTGAGCACATCTGCAGCAATAAGTGACTGACTGACCTGACAGGTGACTTGACAGGTGACCTGCCATGATACTATGCCTTTAGAGGTGGGGGTGGAAATGCAGTTGTTGTTCAGTCACTGCATGAATATTAAATATGGGTTATGCATATTCAATTTTTTTGTCCTCTAGTAAAACAAGTTGTTGTTGAACCAACTACCAATACTTCAATAAAATAGAGGACTATTACATATTGGCCTGTGTGTTTTCTTGCTGTGTTTCCATCCAGTAAAACTGTTAAGGAGAGAACCTTAGCATACAAAAGCTGTCCTCAATCTGCAGCTGAAAAGATGTCCAGTTCCAGTTATGATATTGGCAAATACTGTTTGTGGTTTCTGAAAGTACAGAATAAAGAGTAATTATTCATTAGAATACAATATAAGGATATAGCAATAAAACAATATTACAAATAACATAAAAATAGTTTATTGCATTGACAAAATCCCAGATTTGAGTTCTAACAGTAAGAATGTAACTTTTGAGCTCCACAAGGGGGCAAGGCAGGGCAGAACAGAGCCATGCTGAATAGACCAAATAAACAAACCATGGTCATATGTTTTATTTTATTTAACTAGGCAAGTCATTTAACAACTAATTATTATTTACCTATGATGGCCTACACCGGCCAAACTCGGACAACGCTGGGCCAATTGTGCGCTGCCCTATGGGACTCCCAATCACAGCCAGTTGTGATACAGCCTGGATTTGAACCAGGGTGTCTGTAGTGACGTCTCTAGCACTGAGATGCAGTGCCTTTATAGCTGTGTGTAATGTTTTGTCAATGCAAAGACACGCGTCACCAAAAGCAGAAAACCAGCTAAAATTATGCACTAACCTTTGACAATCTCCATCAGATGACACTCCTAGGACATTATGTTAGACAATACATGCCTTTTTAGTTCTATCAAGTTCATATTTATATCCAAAAACAGCGTTTTACTATGGCGTTGATGTTGAGGAAATCTTTTCCCTCCAATACCGCCAGTCAAATCAGCACAACAAATTAAATAATTACTATTCGAAAACATTGGTAAAATATTATATTGTCATTCAAAGAATTATAGATTTACATCTCTTGAACGCAACCGGATTGCCAGATTTAAAAATAACCTTACTGGGAAATCACACTTTGCAATAATCTGAGCACTGCGCCAGAAAAATACGCATTGCGATACAGACTAACCGCCATGTTGGAGAGATCTAAAATCGAAAATACTATGTAAATAATCCATTACCTTTGATTCTCTTCATCAGATGTCACTTCCAGGAATCCCAGGTCCATAACAAATGTAGTTTTGTTCGAAAAAGCTCATAATTTATGTCCAAAAAGCTCCGTGTTGTTAGCACATGATCTAAGCCAGCCGGACTTCACTTCATGAACGAGGGGAAAAAATATATTTACGTTCGTTCAAACATGTCAAACGTTGTATAGCATAAATCATTAGTGCCTTTTTTAACCAGAACATGAATAATATTCAAGGCGGACGATTGCATTCTCTTTTAAAACGTATTGGAACGAGAGTACCCAACATGAACTCGCGCGCCAGAGTCTAATCGGCCACCACCGTTCCAAGACTCTTGTTCGGTCAGATCTCACAGTATAAGACTCAAAACACTTTGTAAAGACTGGTGACATCTAGTGGAAGCCATAGGAAGTGCTCAACGATTAATAAGCCCCTGTGTGTTTCAATGGCATAGGCTTAAAGGTAATTCAACACATCAGGTATCCACTTCCTGTCAGAATTTGTCTCAGGGTTTTGACTGCCATATGAGTTCTGTTATACTTACAGACACCATTCAAACAGTTTTAGAAACTTTAGAGTGTTTTCTATCCAAATCTAATTATATGCATATTCTAGTTACTGTGCAGGAATAGTAACCAAATTAAATCGGGTATGTTTTTTATCCGGCCGTGCAAATACTGCCCCCTATCCCCATCAGGTTAAGAGTTTATTCGGAAGATAATGGCTCTATAAACACTCTTCCGTGGTGTCCCGACTTTCTAGTTAATTACATTTACATGATTAGCTAATCAGGTGATATTAATTACAGAGAAAGGATTTTATAGGATAGCATGTCATATCACTTAATCTGGCATAACCAAAGACACGAAAGCAGAGAGGGAGAGAGCAGAAAGAGAGAGAGCAGAGAACAGAGAGAGAGCAGAGAGAGCAGAGAGAGCAGAGAGAGAGCAGAGAGAGCAGAGAGAGCAGAGAAGAGAGAGAAGAGAGAGAGGGAGTAGGCTGAGAGAGCAGAGAACAGAGAGAGCAGAGAACAGAGAGCAGGCTGAGAGAGCAGAGAGAGCAGAGAACAGAGAGAAGAGAGAGAGGGAGCAGGCTGAGAGAGCAGAGAGAGCAGGGAAAGCAAAGAGCAGAGAGAGAGAGTGCAGGGAAAGCAGAGAGAGAGAGCAGAGGGAGAGAGCAGTGAGAGAGAGCAGAGAGAGCAGAGGGAGAGAGAGAGCAGAGAGAGCAGAGAGAGCAGAGAACAGAGAGCAGAGAGAGCAGAGGGAGAGCAGAGAGCAGAGAACAGAGAGAGCAGAGGGAGAGAGAGCGCAGAGAACAGAGAGAGCAGAGGGAGAGAGAGCGCAGAGAGAGGGAGCAGGCTGAGAGAGCAGAGAGAGAGAGCAGAAAACAGAGAGAGAGAATAGAGAGAGAGAGCAGAGAGCAGTGAGTGAGAAGAGATTCAGTGTTTTCTATCCAAACCTGAACAATAATATGCATATTCTAGCTTCTGAGTTGGTGTAGGAGGCAGTTAAAAATGGGCACATATTTTTTTTCAAAATTCTCAATACTGCCCCCTATCCCCAAGAGGTTTTAACACAGCTGTGAGTAGTTATTTTTTTCATTTTTTCATTTTTGACAAAATGAGCAGTCCTGGAAGTGACAGATTTTGACTCATATTGAGTGATAAGACTGAGCTATTTAAAAACACTTTTTCAACATTTCAAGATAGCAGTTAGTTCAGTTTGATCTTATTAAAGACAGCTGTATCATTTTTTTATTCATTTTGACATATTTTTTGGGACCACTTTTTTTGCACTATGTTTGAAGGCTGTCAGCTTCTTCTCAGGAGGAGAATCACTTAGCCTTTCAACTAATTTTCAAATGATAGGATGCCTATTTTAAAACACTTTCTCTACATTTCAGCCAACATGTTATTTTTACTCAGCGTAGGCCTCGGACTGAAGGTCTGTCTGCACTGAGGACAGCTATAGACCCCTTTCAGAACATCCTGATCCCAGCAGCCCTCAATACAGCTCCTACAGTAACTGTGTCCACAGGGGATGGTGACTGGTTCCTTCAGTAGTTCCAGACAGACAGAACAACAGAACTGGTCCTGGTCCAGCAGAACTCCCTGTTGAGCCATTTGGACGGTTGTTCACTCTCACACAGACAGACGACACAGAGACTCAGATCAGTTTCGTTTCCTCAGAAGAGAGTTTGTGGGAGGGGGAGGGATTTCCTGGTTCTGCCAGAGGGCTGGGGTTAGAGGGAGGGAGGGGTTAGAGGGAGGGAGGAAGAGAGAGAGGAACTGCATGCAACAGCAAGAGGGAGACAAATAGTCTTGTTCATTGGTTAGAGCCCTTAACATGGAATAAATGAAATAATGAATCTTAAAATGTGAGTTATTAGAATATAAAGGGTAACAGTTTCTATGAAGTACATATTATAATTATTTTAATGACCTTTATAATGCCTTATAATACACTTATGTGTTCTAATAAGCAATAAGGCCTGAGGAGGTGTGGTATATGTAAGGATTGCGGACCTGGTGGCAGTGAAGTCAGACGCAGGAGAGCAGAGATAGGTAATAGCCGGAGCAGTTTAATACAAAACGAACCTACATGGGAACAAAACCCGATGCGCACCAGTAACAGAGTACAAGCACTTACAAACAAACAATTCCACACAAGGACATGGGGGGAACAGAGGGTTAAATACACAACAATTCATGATGGAAATGGAAACCAGATGTGTAAGAAAACAAGACAAAACAAATGGAAAATGGAAAAGTGGATCGACAATGACTAGAAGACCGGTGACGCCGACCGCCGAACGAGGAGAGGAAACGACTTCGGTGGAAGTGGTGACAGTATATGGCTAATATACAGTAACACGGCTAAGTGCTGTTTTTAGGCACCACGCAAAGCGGATTGAGAATTATGTAACACTTTCAAAAATACAATCAAATAAAAATGTTATTGGTCACATACACATATTTAGTAGATGTTATTGTGGGTGTAGTGAAATGCTTGTGTTCCTGGTTCCAACAGTGCAGTAGTATCTAACAATACACCCTAATGTAAATGTCACGGGTGTCGTAGGGTTTAGACCAAGACGCAGTGGGAAAATGTACACTCATCTTCTTTTATTAAAGGACAAAGAAGGAAAACCAAAACGACAAAGAACAGGCCAGTAAGGCACAAAGCTATACACAGCAACAATCTGCCACAAAACCCCCATGACAAAACAAACTCCTAATTATAGGACCTTCAATCAGAGGCAACGATAACCAGCTGACTCCAATTGAAGGTCCAACCCCAATTAACTAAACATAGAACTACAATAGACAAGACAGAACATAGAAATACACTAACGTAGAACATAGACTAACAAACCCCGGACCACATAAACCAAACACCCCTCTACCTAAATACATAGCCCGAACCACATAAAACAAACACCCCTCTACCTAAATACATAGCCCGAACCACATAAACCAAACACCCCTCTACCTAAATACATAGCCCGAACCACATAAACCAAACACCCCTCTACCTAAATACATAGCCCGAACCACATAAACCAAACACCCCTCTACCTAAATACATAGCCCGAACCACATAAACCAAACACCCCTCTACCTAAATACATAGCCCGGACCACATAAAACAAACACCCCTCTACCTAAATACATAGCCCGAACCACATAAACCAAACACCCCTCTACCTAAATACATAGCCCGAACCACATAAACCAAACACCCCTCTACCTAAATACATAGCCCGAACCACATAAACCAAACACCCCTCTACCTAAATACATAGCCCGAACCACATAAACCAAACACCCCTCTACCTAAATACATAGCCCGAACCACATAAACCAAACACCCCTCTACCTAAATACATAGCCCGAACCACATGAAACAAACACCCCCTGCCACGTCCTGACCAAACTACAATAACAAATAACCCCTATTACTGGTCAGGACGTGACAGTAAAAAGTAAAGGAATTAAGAAATATAGAAATATTAGGATGAGCAATGTTGGAGTCCTGGAATATAAATATATATACTGTGAGTATATACTGTGTGTATATGTGTGTATATATATATGTGTGTATATGTGATGTGTGTATATATATATATATATGTATATATATATATATATATATATATATATATATACACACACACACACAGAACCAGTCTGGAGTATATATATATACACACATATATATACACACACATACACACAGAACCAGTCTGGAGTATATATATATATATATATATATATATATATATATATATATATATATATATATATATATATATATATATATATACACACACAGAACCAGTCTGGAGTGTATATATATACACACACAGAACCAGTCTGGAGTATATATATATAATATATATATATATATACACACACAGTACCAGTCTGGAGTATATATATATACACAGAACCAGTCTGGAGTATATATATATATATACACACAGTACCCGTCTGGAGTATATATATATATATATATATATATATATATATATATATATATATATATATATATATATATATATATATATATACACAGAGAACCAGTCTGGAGTATATATATATATATACACAGAACCAGTCTGGAGTATATATATATATATATATATATATATATATATATATATATATATATATATACACACAGAGAACCAGTCTGGAGTATATATATATATATACACAGAGAACCAGTCTGGAGTATATATATATATATATATACACAGAGAACCAGTCTGGAGTATATATATATATATATACAGTACCAGTCAAATGTTGGGACACACTTACTCATTCAAGGGTTTTTCTTTATTTTTACATTCATGTCGTTTCTCTTTGCTTATTTGAGCTGTTCTTGCCATAATATGAACTTGGTCTTTTACCAAATAGGACTATCTTCTGTATACCAACCCTACCTTGTCACAACACAACTGATTTGCTCAAATGCATTTAGAAGGAAAGAAATTCCACAAATTAACTTTAACAAGGCACACCTGTTAATTGAAACGCATTCCAGGTGACTATCTCATGAAGCTGGTTGAGAGAATGCCAAGATTGTGCAAAGCTGTCATCAAGGCAAAGGGTGGCTACTTTGAAGAATCTCAAATATAAAATATATAAATATAACACTTTTTTTGGTTACTACATGATTCCATATCTGATATTTCATAGTCTTGATGTCTTCACTATTATTCTACAATGTTGAAAATAGTACAAATAAAGAAAAAGCCTTAATTGTTCTAAAACTTTTGACCGGTAGTGTATATATAAATGTAAAGGGATGTATAGGTAATATGGATCAAATATGTAGTATATCTGAAGAACAGTATGTGGACAGCAATAATTAAATAGGATAGTCCTTGACTAGAATACAGTATATACATATGAAGTGGACAGCAGTAGTTATATAGGATGAACCAGGACTAGAATACAGTATATACATATGAAGTGGACAGCAGTAGTTATATAGGATGAACCAGGACTAGAATACAGTATATACATATGAAGTGGACAGCAGTAGTTATATAGAATACAGTATATACATATGAAGTGGCCAGCAGTAGTTATATAGAATACAGTATATACATATGAAGTGGACAGCAGTAGTTATATAGGATGAACCAGGACTAGAATACAGTATATACATATGAAGTGGACAGCAGTAGTTATATAGATGAACCATGACTGGAATACAGTATATACATATGAAGTGGACAGCAGTAGTTATATAGGATGAACCAGGACTAGAATACAGTATATACATATGAAGTGGACAGCAGTAGTTATATAGGATGAACCAGGACTAGAATACAGTATATACATATGAAGTGGACAGCAGTAGTTATATAGGATGAACCAGGACTAGAATACAGTATATACATATGAAGTGGACAGCAGTAGTTATATAGGATGAACCAGGACTAGAATACAGTATATACATATGAAGTGGACAGCAGTAGTTATATAGAATACAGTATATACATATGAAGTGGACAGCAGTAGTTATATAGGATGAACCAGGACTAGAATACAGTATATACATATGAAGTGGACAGCAGTAGTTATATAGAATACAGTATATACATATGAAGTGGACAGCAGTAGTTATATAGAATACAGTATATACATATGCAGTGGACAGCAGTAGTTATATAGGATGAACCAGGACTGGAATACAGTATATACATATGAAGTGGACAGTAGTAGTTATATAGGATGAACCAGGACTAGAATACAGTATATACATATGAAGTGGACAGCAGTAGTTATATAGAATACAGTATATACATATGAAGTGGACAGCAGTAGTTATATAGAATACAGTATATACATATGAAGTGGACAGCAGTAGTTATATAGAATACAGTATATACATATGAAGTGGACAGCAGTAGTTATATAGGATGAACCAGGACTAGAATACAGTATATACATATGAAGTGGACAGCAGTAGTTATATAGAATACAGTATATACATATGAAGTGGACAGCAGTAGTTATATTGGATGAACCATGACTGGAATACAGTATATACATATGAAGTGGACAGCAGTAGTTATATAGAATACAGTATATACATATGAAGTGGACAGCAGTAGTTATATAGGATGAACCAGGACTAGAATACAGTAAATACATTTTTATTTATTTCACCTTTATTTAACCAGGTAGGCTAGTTGAGAACAAGTTCTCATTTACAATTGCGACCTGGCCAAGATAAAGCAAAGCAGTTCGACAACATACAACAACACAGAGTTACACATGGAGTAAAACAAAACATAGGGTCAATAATACAGTAGAACAATAAGTCTATATACAATGTGAGCAAATGAGGTGAGATAATGGAGGTAAAGGCAAAAAGGCCATGGTGGCGAAGTACAATATAGCAAGTAAAACACTGGAATGGTAGATTTGTAGTAGAAGAAAGTGCAAAGTAACATAGAAATAATGGGGTGCAAAGGAGCAAAATAAATAAATAAATACAGTAGGGGAAGAGGTAGTTGGGCTAAATTATAGATGGGCTATGTACAGGTGCAGTGAACTGTGAGCTGCTCTGATAGCTGGTGCTTAAAGCTAGTGAGGGAGATAAGTGTTTCCAGTTTCAGAGATTTTTGTAGTTCGTTCCAGTCATTGGCAGCAGAGAACTGGAAGGAGAGACGGCCAAAGGAGGAAATGGCTTTGTGGGTGACCAGAGAGATCCCTGACCTTATCTTCTCTCAAGAAGATGTCTGGTAGGCCCATTTAAATACCTTTTTTGGACATTTCAAGATAGCAGATGTTTGAGTTGGGTCTATTAACACAGCTGTGAGTTGTTATTTTTTTCATTTTTTCATTTTTGACAAAATGAGCAGTCCTGGAAGTGACAGATTTTGACTCATATTGAGTGATAAGACTGAGCTATTTAAAAACACTTTTTCAACATTTCAAGATAGCAGTTAGTTCAGTTTGATCTTATTAAAGACAGCTGTATATTCTTTTTTTTGACCCAAAAATATTCTATGTTCACGCCCACTTTTTTTGCACTATGTTTGAAGGCTCTCAGCTTCTTGTCAGGAGGAGAATCACTTAGCCTTTCGACTAATTTTCAAATGATAGGATGCCTATTTAAAAACACTTTTTCAACATTTCAAGATAGCAGTTAGTTCAGTTTGATCTTATTAAAGACAGCTGTATCATTTTTTAAATTCATTTTGACATATTGTTTGGGACCACTTTTTTTGCTCTGTTTGAAGGCTGTCAGCTTCTTGTCAGGAGGAGAATCACTTAGCCTTTCAACTAATTTTCAAATGATAGGATGCTTATTTAAAAACACTTTAGTAGGTGCAAGCGTCCCACCTAGCCCATAGAGGTTAAACCTAAACAGAATAAGTTGCAACTTAAGGTATAATTATTTTATTCATTTTGACATATTGTTTGGGACCACTTTTTTTGCTCTGTTTGAAGGCTGTCAGCTTCTTCTCAGGAAGAGAATCCCTTAGCCTTTCGACAAATTTTGGGTTAGTTGGACTAATTTTGGGTTAGTTCTCTCAAGAAGAACAAACCCATCTCAACATGACAGAAAGTAAGACAGGGAAACCCATTTCAACATGACAGAAAGTAAGACAGGAGAACCTATTTCAACATGACAGAATGTAAGACAGGAGAACCTATTTCAACATGACGGAGAGTCAGTCAGGAGTCCCTGATCTTATCTTCTCTCAAGAAGATGTCTGGTAGGCAGGGCTGGGCGATATGGACCAAAAGTCATATCCCGATATATTTAGGCTGAATATCGATATAAGATATATATCCTGATATTTTTTTCTGCAAAGTGAGAGCAAATGTTCAGTCAAAGTCAAAGCCAGATATGACATGTCTCAAGTAGTTTTATTGAAACCGGCTATTTCAGTGAACAGTTGAAAAATCAAATGAATAAATAATAAACAGGGCTCTTCACCTGGTTCAGATTAAATGTTCAGCTGTTCAAATAACAATAACATGTAAACATAAACACTGTATAACAACAGGAGTACCTTTTTTGAAATCAAAGCTCCATAAGGTGCACATTTAAATAAATACAAATATCTTAAACAAAAATAGCCTATAAAATAAAATAGGCCTATCTTTTTCTGAAATAAATATTATATATATTTATGAGAAAAGTCAACTTTTTTTTTAGTTTGACAACTTTTAAATGGCTTATTAAAATCAAATTACAGATTTCTTCTCCTTTCTAACAAATCCACAGATGCAAATAACGAACATTACAAAATAATAAAATATGACAAACCCTAGTAAGGGCAGCAATTATATATAAATAAAGAACAAAATAAAGTGCTCAGTTTGAGAAAATGTTTTTTTAAACATCAGCCTGAGATTACCATTTGCTTTTTGTTAACTCAATTTCTTATCTGAACAGCCTCAACAAGTTGCACAAGAAACAGACTATCAACTCAATAAACATTTCCCCTCTTTTTTTACTTTGATAAACAGTAATGCTGTCTTGAGGTAGACATTAGAAGACAAGCGTGTCCTCCTTCGTTTAAAGATTTTGTGCGAGAAACACCAGCCTGTCAACGGCATCCGGCTTCAGAGATGCTCTGTGGCAGGTCACGATATTGCCACTGCAGCTGAAAACCCTTTCGGAGGGTGAACTGGTAGCTGGTACCAAGAGATACTTTTTTTTGCCAGGTGGCTCAGAGCTGGAAAGACAACTTCATGATCCTTCCACCACTTGAGGGGATCAGTGTCACTCTCCACACTTGCTGACTGCAAGTAACTTGACAGTTCATTTTCAATAGCCTCCCTCTTGGTTGGTGGCGCGGTGGTGGTGGCTGTGCGCTGCTTGAAGAAGCTTGCCAGTGTCTTAGCTTTTGGTGCCACTGCTGCTTCTCCATCTGCAGGCTCAGTTGGCACACGTAGGTAAGGCGGTTGACAGCTGCTCTGATCAGCCAGTAGCGTCTCCACCTCCAAGACAGCTCTGTGCTTCAATGCATCAACTTTTTCACTTGGGATATAGGTGGATCCACAAATGAAGCCATCTCCAATATGTCAGTAGTGTCTGGGTCAGAATACTTGCGGTTGAGGTACTCAACAATGCTGGTCTTGATCGATTTGCAAAGCTCGCTATCACCCTCTTCACATGCCAGGAGACTTTCGTTAAAAAGGTGCAGCACAGGTTTTACAGATGATAGAGTGACGTACTCCTCACCTGACAAAGCATCGGTAAAGTCCTGGAGAGGTTTCAGGACCTTTTGGACTGCTTCTAGGACCTCTAAGTCTTGCCAGGTAGGGACAAGGTGCCTGGTCTTTTTGTCATTAGACAGGACTTTGGCCAGTGCTCCTTCCTGCTCCAGGACTCTATCATCTGCTGCCTTGATCCCCAGCGTGTGGCAGACTCGGTTATGAGTTGGTGACTTGGCAGACCCAGCTGAATATGGACTTCAGCAAGATGTCTCCTTTTCTTCCAGCTGTACGAAAAACAGCTTACAATTCTCTTGCACAGAGAAATGGCCCGGGTGACGCGCTTGTCATTCATGCCATGTCCTGTCAGAATCATTAAAAAACTATTCAACAAATGTGCTTATGGATCAGGTCCCCCCTCTCCATGTAATCTGATTCATTATGATCTAGGATCAGGTCCCCCCTCTCCATGTAATCTGATTAATTAGAAATGGCCCGGGTGAAGCGCTTGTCATTCATGCCATGTCCTGTCAGAATCATAAAAAAACTATTAAACAAATGTGCTTATGCGAGAAATTTGACTCTGTTTTCACTTTAACACACTCATACAACTAAGTGCTTTCCAAAATCAAGCTTTAGAAATATTCTACATTAATATTTTCTTGTTTCATAGTTTATTTTTTTAATCAACGCCAGTCCTAATCATAAATATCAAATATTATATTCATTTATTTTCTGAATTTTAATCCTGTAAGTGATTTTTATGTATTATTATTTTTGTATAATTTATAAATGATGACTATACTGTATGTACATTTACTCATGTTTCGTTCTTGTTGTTGTTCTTAGTATTTATGCTTAGTATTTAATGCTACTTCATATTTCTACTCCACTAAAAACTCCACAATGTTTAGGCCGACCTACGTGTCAACATTAGTTTCTAGTTACTTTGCAGTTGGCTCTTTCAATCCAGAGAAAAAACTATAGTCTATCATAATAACTAAATATGTTACCTTGATGATATCAACAGGCTAACGAGCATTTTAAAGTCATAATTACCTCACCTTTACCAGCTGTAACATTAAAGTGGTAAACACATCAATGCATCACTAATTCTTATCCAATAACCTAATAAATATGCTTCTGAAATCTACCATCCTGTATTGTAAGTGATTTTACTTTTAGTACTTTATGTTTTGTGTTTTATTAATCCATTTTTGGCCAAGACAGCAGCATAAAACAAAAAAAGTTGCAGACAAGACACAAAGGAAAATAATGAAAAAGTAATATTTTAATATGTTTTTTTCTTTAAAGTACTTTATGTTTTGTGTTTTATTAATCTACTTAATCAATTTTTAGCCAAGACAGCAGCTTAAAACCAAAAAAAGTTGCAGACAAGACACAAAGGAAAATAATGAAAAACTAATATTTTAATCTACTTAATACATTTTTGGCCAAGACAGCAGCATAAAACAAAAAAAGTTGCAGACAAGACACAAAGGAAAATAATGAAAAACTAATATTTTAATATGTTTTATTAATCTACTTAATAAATTTTTGGCCAAGACAGCAGCATAAAACCAAAAAAAGTTGCAGACAAGACACAAAGGAAAAAAGAATGAAAAAGTAATATTGTAATCAGTAAAATGTGTGAATAGTCCTTAAAACACTGCACTCCCCAATAGCCAAGTGTAGTCTGACCGAAGCACTGCATCCTCAGCCGCTCGTTCAGCTCCACCGCTTTGACCACGTTGCTCCCGTTGTCGGTTGTTATAGCAACCGGATGCTTTTCTCGGGAGTTTCCCAGCTTGCGTCCTGCAAGGCCTCAGCTATATGCTCACCGGTGTGATCCTGGGGGGGGGAAATAACTTGTTTTGGAGACGACACGACGCTGTTTTCATCATCATCTCAGGCTCACATGTCCTGCTCGACCACATATCGCTGGTCAACGCAAAATGGGTCCCGTTAGCGAGCCGGTCAGCAAGGCTCTGCCTGACTTCAGTGGACATTTGTGGCAGTGCTTCTCGTGCAAAGTAGTTGGGAAGCTCATATCTCGGGTCCATAGTTTTCAGTAGCTTTTTGAATCCGACTTGTTCCACAGTTGCAACAGGGACCATATCTTTAGCAATGTGATAGGACACCGCTTTAGTTATAGTACACCACTTGCCAATTTTCTTTTCATTAGGCACCACACTGCGGGAAAATGAAGTTTGCAGTGAGCTTTGTTTCGGGGCTGGAGCTTTTTCGGGTTGTCGACGGCTTGCGGCTGGGGCTTCTGCAGCGCGCAGTTTCACACACTCTTCGTATTGCAGTTTGTGCCACTGTTTTAGGTGGTGAAAAAGATTTGTAGTGCTGGAACTTTTTTTATGGCACTGCCGACATATAACGTGATTTTGTTGCTCATCTGATACTTTGAATCCGAACCATCTCCAAATGACTGAGCCAATGCTTTTTCTTTTACTAACCAATTCCTCGTCAAAACGCTCCGCAGACGCTGTTGCTTCCTCCATGTTTGTTGAAGTGTCTGTTCCTGCCCCTCCGCCCTCTGTGCATGAAAGAGGAGGCGCGGGGAGCAGCGCAGAGAGCTCCGGGTCTGCAGCTTGCTTGGAGCAAGGATCAAAGCGCAAATTTCAACTATATCGATATATGGTCTAATTTCATATCACATTTAAAATATATATCGATATATTTTTTATATCGATATATCGCCCAGCCCTAGTCAGGCTGATAAGAACAATTCTTATTTTGTATAACGGGTCACTTACGCTTCGAACACACCGACTGCGTCATGGCGTCACTGCTACGTAACATTTTACGCAGCTACGCAACGATACTGATGCAGGAACCTTTTGCAGATGGTCGCATGCGGTTGTACACATGGAGGAGAGAATCATTTTCGCTGTATCCTCAAAACCGTGTATTTTTGACACAACTGCTGACAGCTACAGGGACATAAACACAAAAGAATGCTGCTTGGAGACAAGTGTCCACGATAGTGTGAGTGAAGATTTATTATTTAATTGTGTGATAACTTGATGTAATACATCCTCTGTTTCCTAACTGAATAAACATTTTAAGATAGCAGTTGGTTCAGTCTGATCATCTCATGTACTGTTGGAACTTTATTTTAATCCTTTTTCACTATTTTTTTTAATTTTTTTTATGACAAATTCCAGAGCCTCTGTATACATTTTTACACATTTTTCCCCCACTCTCTACTTTGTACAATGACAGAGAAAGTGGGACTCTGTCGTTTTTTCTGACAAGTTCTCTCATTGATCTCAGGTTCAGCCACCAAGGGGGTCACCCACCCTCCATGAAAACTTTCATAGGCTCTCTTTCACTCAGTAATCATGTAACAAGTGGACAGGCTCCCAGAGGCAGGGCAATCAAAGGCTCCAAGTCACTGAAGTGCCCATCAGCCCAGCCATTGTTATTATTCCTACCAGCCGTTCTACAGTCCCTGAAGCGGGTTGATTAGTAGGTTGGAACCCCGTTACAACGGACACTTTACAATGACGCAACAATCAGCGTTTGAGCTGGACACACTCATTTAGAACGCTCGTTTAGAACGCTTTTTAGAACGCTCATTTAGAACGCTCGTTTAGAACGCTTGTTTAGAACGCTCTTTTAGAACCCTCTTTTAAAACGGACAGTTACCAATGACGCAACAATCAGCGTTTGAGCTGGACACACTTCTTTTCAGAAACTATTTACACAAAAACACACACAGAGTCCTTACAAAGTTTATCTCCTGAATGTGAGCAGTTTTTTTTGGATGCAAATGGTTCAGATATTCACAGAAGTATATATATATATATATATATATATATATATATATATATATATACGTATGGTATGAACAGTATGAATAATAACAATGGCTGGGCTGATGGGCAGTTCAGTGAGTTGGAGCCTTTGATTGCCCTGCCTCTGTATTACTGAATGAAAGAGAGCCCAGCCCTGAAATGAATCACCCTGATGATCCTCTGACCTCAACATAACAATGACGTAGGCAACCACCTTGGATGGACAATCAATGCAAGGTGTTAATCTCATCTCCTGAATGATCAATTTAACACAACTTTAAACCCAGGTTTTTTTCTTGTTTCAATATTTAAATGTTGAAAAAGGGTTGTGCCTATCTGAGTGTGTATATAATGGCCTTCTCAAGAGAAGTCATTCTCAATAGAACTTTATACTGAGAGAGAACACACTTCCAAGGAGCTGATTTTGGATTGTTACCTTTGCTGTATTCTGAGGGTGGGTATAATTTGTGGAACGTTCCAACAGGAATCCGTTCCAAAAGCTCCGTAAATGTCAAGGTTGCCAACCAACAACGCATACAAAGTCGTATAACGGTAGAATGAGATACCGGGTAGGGAGTGAGCAATGTAATAACGTTTTTCACTCACCACGTTTATCCCGAAAAATGTCTCTTCGTTCTGGTAGCCTCCACCATTCCTCGTTCGTTGGTTTAGTTATTATTTCCGGTGTTCCTGCATTCGCCGGTGAACTCTGTTGCGCCTCAATTAGGGAATCGCTATGGTTGAAATGCAACTAATGACTGCCAGCCCCAGTATTTTATTAGCTAGGTGGATTGTACACAATTGTTACCGATGATACTGTATATACCAGCCTACTCGTATTACAGAAACATACATTGTATTTTGCCAAGTTCTCTCTGTGTTAATCCTGTTTCCCAAATATCAGCTAACTTGTGTCTGTGTCGATGTTGTTTAGTTCAACTTGCCTAGTTAAATAAATATTAAATAAAATAAACGTATACAATATGCTTTGACCTATTTCAGGTAACCTAAAGATGCTTGATTCACTATAGTTGCTTTTGAAGAACTTTCCAATCGTTTGTGCTTTACATTACGATTTTTCAACGTCTGTTTATTGGACATATATATTAGTGTCTTAAAAAAGGGCAACGTATGTAAAGCATCCCATCTGTTTTAAGGTTATAGTGTGTATGTGTGTGGTGTAGTTCCTCTTGATGTCCACTAGGTGTCATCACAGCTTCAATAATGTCACACCAGGGTCACAACATGTATTCATGTGCAACCTTACAGTGAAATGCTGACTGACAAGCCCTTAACCAACAATTTCGTTTTAAGAAAAAGATGTGTTAAGTAAAAAATAAGAAATAAAATTAACTAATAATTAAAGAGCAGTAGTAAAATCTAAATAGCGAGGCTATATACATAGGTACCGGTTTGTCGAGGTAATTGAGGTGTTCCTTTCAATTCCAGTGGTGTAAATTACTTAACAAAAAATGTATTTAAACTACTCCACTACATTTCGTTTATATATCTGTTTATTTTGTATCTGTACTTTTACTCTTTCTGTTTCTTTACAACTTGAAATTTTACTTCACTACATTTCTAAATAAAATAATGTATTTTTTACTCTATACAGTTTCCCTGGCACACAAAAGTACTTGTTTCATTTCAAATGCTGAGCCGGACATGAAAATGGTTCAATTCACACACTTATCAAGAGAACATCCTTGGTCATCCCTACTGCCTCAGATCTAGCGGACTCACTAAACACATGTTTCATTTGTAAATGATGTCTGATTGTTGGAGTGTTCCCCTGGTTATTTCTTAAATAAAATAACAAGAGAATCGTGCTGTCTGGTTTGCTTAATATATGGAAGGTCAAATCATTTATACTTTTACCACTGATACTTAAGTATATTTTAGCAATGACGTTTAATTAGCATTTTACTGGGTGACTTTCACTTTTACTTGAGTCATTTTATATTAACGTCATCATCTTAATATTGTCACTTTTTCCCTTCATTTGCCTACTACTGTCTATAAGCTATCATACCATGTGGGTTTTTTCTTGGGGACCAGGTATCGGAACGCCTTTGAAGGGTCTACAAAGCATGCCCCCCAGGTAAAAGTTGCCTTTTGCAGACAAGGATTGTATTGTTACTCCACGACATAATATGTTATCACAACTCTATTAAAAGGACATTCTACACAAAGTGTCACTTCATTCCTTTTATTTCATGGGAACGAGCCCCTACACACCTCAAGTTTGCTCTTTCATGCCAACAAAAGGCAACATCAAAAATGGCTCTCTGAAAAATTCTCTTTTTTGGATTTGAACTCTCAAACTCTAGTTTGGGGAGCATCCACCATAACCACTACTCTACCGTACAGACAGAGTCCAAATGTTAAGTGGTCCATCAAAATGCACGCATCAAAGACAACATTTCAGAGGTTGGAGAACGGTGTGGGGGGCTTGTACTTCTTGGACCTATCAACCGTTCCTCAATCTTCTTCTGATGACTACAATCAGAGATTATGAATCTTCAAAACCTACACTATAGGATGGATGTGTTTAGGAACGGGGGACGAATTTCCAAAGGGACCTGTTTCCAATTACCAGCAAATAGACCCTCGAAATGTAATTCCATGATCTTAATATTGTCACTTTTTCCCTTCATTTGCTTACTACTGTCTATAAGCTATCATACCATGTGGGTTTTTTCTTGGGGACCAGGTATCGGAACGCCTTTGAAGGGTCTACAAAGCATGCCCCCCAGGTAAAAGTTGCCTTTTGCAGACAAGGATTGTATTGTTACTCCACGACATAATATGTTATCACAACTCTATTAAAAGGACATTCCACACAAGGCGTCACCTCATTCCTTCTATTTGATGGGAACTAGCCCCTACCGCCCTCCACACCTCAAGTTAGCTCTTTCATGCCAACAAAAGGCAACATCAAAAATGGCTCTCTAAAAAATACTCTTCTTGGATTTGAACTCTCAATCTCTGGTTTGGGGTGCAACCATCATAACCACTACCCTACCGTACAGACAGAATCAAAAATTTAAGGGTTCCATCAAAATGCACTCATCAAAGACAACATTTCAGAGGTTGGAGAACGCTGTGGGGGCTTGTACTTCTTGGACCTATCAACCGTTCCTCAATCTTCTTCTGATGACTACAATCAGAGATTATGAATCTTCAAAACCTACACTATAGGATGGATGTGTTTAGGAACGGGGGACGAAATTCCAAAGGGACCTGTTTCCAATTACCAGCAAATAGACCCTCGAAATGTTATTCCATGATCTTAATATTGTCACTTTTTCCCTTCATTTGCCTACTACTGTCTATAAGCTATCATACCATGTGGGTTTTTTCTTGGGGACCACGTATCGGAACGCCTTTGAAGGGTCTACAAAGCATGCCCCCCAGGTAAAAGTTGCCTTTTGCAGACAAGGATTGTATTGTTACTCCACGACATAATATGTTATCACAACTCTATTAAAAGGACATTCCACACAAGGCGTCACCTCATTCCTTCTATTTGATGGGAACTAGCCCCTACCGCCCTCCACACCTCAAGTTAGCTCTTTCATGCCAACAAAAGGCAACATCAAAAATGGCTCTCTAAAAAATACTCTTCTTGGATTTGAACTCTCAATCTCTGGTTTGGGGTGCAACCATCATAACCACTACCCTACCGTACAGACAGAATCAAAAATTTAAGGGTTCCATCAAAATGCACTCATCAAAGACAACATTTCAGAGGTTGGAGAACGCTGTGGGGGCTTGTACTTCTTGGACCTATCAACCGTTCCTCAATCTTCTTCTGATGACTACAATCAGAGATTATGAATCTTCAAAACCTACACTATAGGATGGATGTGTTTAGGAACGGGGGACGAAATTCCAAAGGGACCTGTTTCCAATTACCAGCAAATAGACCCTCGAAATGTTATTCCATGATCTTAATATTGTCACTTTTTCCCTTCATTTGCCTACTACTGTCTATAAGCTATCATACCATGTGGGTTTTTTCTTGGGGACCACGTATCGGAACGCCTTTGAAGGGTCTACAAAGCATGCCCCCCAGGTAAAAGTTGCCTTTTGCAGACAAGGATTGTATTGTTACTCCACGACATAATATGTTATCACAACTCTATTAAAAGGACATTCTACACAAAGTGTCACTTCATTCCTTTTATTTCATGGGAACGAGCCCCTACACACCTGAAGTTTGCTCTTTCATGCCAACAAAAGGCAACAACAAAAATGGCTCTCTAAAAAATGCTCTTTTTGGATTTGAACTCTCAAACTCTAGTATGGGGAGCATCCACCATAACCACTACTCTACCGTACAGACAGAGTCAAAATGTTAAGGGGTCCATCAAAATGCACGCATCACAGACAACATTTCAGAGGTTGGAGAACGGTGTGGGGGCTTGTACTTCTTGGACCTATCAACCGTTCCTCAATCTTCTTCTGATGACTACAATCAGAGATTATGAATCTTCAAAACCTACACTATAGGATGGATGTGTTTAGGAACGGGGGACGAAATTCCAAAGGGACCTGTTTCCAATTACCAGCAAATAGACCCTCGAAATGTTATTCCATGATCTTAATATTGTCACTTTTTCCCTTCATTTGCCTACTACTGTCTATAAGCTATCATACCATGTGGGTTTTTTCTTGGGGACCACGTATCGGAACGCCTTTGAAGGGTCTACAAAGCATGCCCCCCAGGTAAAAGTTGCCTTTTGCAGACAAGGATTGTATTGTTACTCCACGACATAATATGTTATCACAACTCTATTAAAAGGACATTCCACACAAGGCGTCACCTCATTCCTTCTATTTGATGGGAACTAGCCCCTACCGCCCTCCACACCTCAAGTCAGCTCTTTCATGCCAACAAAAGGCAACATCAAAAATGGCTCTCTAAAAAATACTCTTCTTGGATTTGAACTCTCAATCTCTGGTTTGGGGTGCAACCATCATAACCACTACCCTACCGTACAGACAGAATCAAAAATTTAAGGGTTCCATCAAAATGCACTCATCAAAGACAACATTTCAGAGGTTGGAGAACGCTGTGGGGGCTTGTACTTCTTGGACCTATCAACCGTTCCTCAATCTTCTTCTGATGACTACAATCAGAGATTATGAATCTTCAAAACCTACACTATAGGATGGATGTGTTTAGGAACGGGGGACGAAATTCCAAAGGGACCTGTTTCCAATTACCAGCAAATAGACCCTCGAAATGTTATTCCATGATCTTAATATTGTCACTTTTTCCCTTCATTTGCCTACTACTGTCTATAAGCTATCATACCATGTGGGTTTTTTCTTGGGGACCACGTATCGGAACGCCTTTGAAGGGTCTACAAAGCATGCCCCCCAGGTAAAAGTTGCCTTTTGCAGACAAGGATTGTATTGTTACTCCACGACATAATATGTTATCACAACTCTATTAAAAGGACATTCTACACAAAGTGTCACTTCATTCCTTTTATTTCATGGGAACGAGCCCCTACACACCTGAAGTTTGCTCTTTCATGCCAACAAAAGGCAACAACAAAAATGGCTCTCTAAAAAATGCTCTTTTTGGATTTGAACTCTCAAACTCTAGTATGGGGAGCATCCACCATAACCACTACTCTACCGTACAGACAGAGTCAAAATGTTAAGGGGTCCATCAAAATGCACGCATCACAGACAACATTTCAGAGGTTGGAGAACGGTGTGGGGGCTTGTACTTCTTGGACCTATCAACCGTTCCTCAATCTTCTTCTGATGACTACAATCAGAGATTATGAATCTTCAAAACCTACACTATAGGATGGATGTGTTTAGGAACGGGGGACGAAATTCCAAAGGGACCTGTTTCCAATTACCAGCAAATAGACCCTCGAAATGTTATTCCATGATCTTAATATTGTCACTTTTTCCCTTCATTTGCCTACTACTGTCTATAAGCTATCATACCATGTGGGTTTTTTCTTGGGGACCACGTATCGGAACGCCTTTGAAGGGTCTACAAAGCATGCCCCCCAGGTAAAAGTTGCCTTTTGCAGACAAGGATTGTATTGTTACTCCACGACATAATATGTTATCACAACTCTATTAAAAGGACATTCCACACAAGGCGTCACCTCATTCCTTCTATTTGATGGGAACTAGCCCCTACCGCCCTCCACACCTCAAGTTAGCTCTTTCATGCCAACAAAAGGCAACATCAAAAATGGCTCTCTAAAAAATACTCTTCTTGGATTTGAACTCTCAATCTCTGGTTTGGGGTGCAACCATCATAACCACTACCCTACCGTACAGACAGAATCAAAAATTTAAGGGTTCCATCAAAATGCACTCATCAAAGACAACATTTCAGAGGTTGGAGAACGCTGTGGGGGCTTGTACTTCTTGGACCTATCAACCGTTCCTCAATCTTCTTCTGATGACTACAATCAGAGATTATGAATCTTCAAAACCTACACTATAGGATGGATGTGTTTAGGAACGGGGGACGAAATTCCAAAGGGACCTGTTTCCAATTACCAGCAAATAGACCCTCGAAATGTTATTCCATGATCTTAATATTGTCACTTTTTCCCTTCATTTGCCTACTACTGTCTATAAGCTATCATACCATGTGGGTTTTTTCTTGGGGACCACGTATCGGAACGCCTTTGAAGGGTCTACAAAGCATGCCCCCCAGGTAAAAGTTGCCTTTTGCAGACAAGGATTGTATTGTTACTCCACGACATAATATGTTATCACAACTCTATTAAAAGGACATTCTACACAAAGTGTCACTTCATTCCTTTTATTTCATGGGAACGAGCCCCTACACACCTGAAGTTTGCTCTTTCATGCCAACAAAAGGCAACAACAAAAATGGCTCTCTAAAAAATGCTCTTTTTGGATTTGAACTCTCAAACTCTAGTATGGGGAGCATCCACCATAACCACTACTCTACCGTACAGACAGAGTCAAAATGTTAAGGGGTCCATCAAAATGCACGCATCACAGACAACATTTCAGAGGTTGGAGAACGGTGTGGGGGCTTGTACTTCTTGGACCTATCAACCGTTCCTCAATCTTCTTCTGATGACTACAATCAGAGATTATGAATCTTCAAAACCTACACTATAGGATGGATGTGTTTAGGAACGGGGGACGAAATTCCAAAGGGACCTGTTTCCAATTACCAGCAAATAGACCCTCGAAATGTTATTCCATGATCTTAATATTGTCACTTTTTCCCTTCCTTTGCCTACTACTGTCTATAAGCTATCATACCATGTGGGTTTTTTCTTGGGGACCACGTATCGGAACGCCTTTGAAGGGTCTACAAAGCATGCCCCCCAGGTAAAAGTTGCCTTTTGCAGACAAGGATTGTATTGTTACTCCACGACATAATATGTTATCACAACTCTATTAAAAGGACATTCCACACAAGGCGTCACCTCATTCCTTCTATTTGATGGGAACTAGCCCCTACCGCCCTCCACACCTCAAGTTAGCTCTTTCATGCCAACAAAAGGCAACATCAAAAATGGCTCTCTAAAAAATACTCTTCTTGGATTTGAACTCTCAATCTCTGGTTTGGGGTGCAACCATCATAACCACTACCCTACCGTACAGACAGAATCAAAAATTTAAGGGTTCCATCAAAATGCACTCATCAAAGACAACATTTCAGAGGTTGGAGAACGCTGTGGGGGCTTGTACTTCTTGGACCTATCAACCGTTCCTCAATCTTCTTCTGATGACTACAATCAGAGATTATGAATCTTCAAAACCTACACTATAGGATGGATGTGTTTAGGAACGGGGGACGAAATTCCAAAGGGACCTGTTTCCAATTACCAGCAAATAGACCCTCGAAATGTTATTCCATGATCTTAATATTGTCACTTTTTCCCTTCATTTGCCTACTACTGTCTATAAGCTATCATACCATGTGGGTTTTTTCTTGGGGACCACGTATCGGAACGCCTTTGAAGGGTCTACAAAGCATGCCCCCCAGGTAAAAGTTGCCTTTTGCAGACAAGGATTGTATTGTTACTCCACGACATAATATGTTATCACAACTCTATTAAAAGGACATTCTACACAAAGTGTCACTTCATTCCTTTTATTTCATGGGAACGAGCCCCTACACACCTGAAGTTTGCTCTTTCATGCCAACAAAAGGCAACAACAAAAATGGCTCTCTAAAAAATGCTCTTTTTGGATTTGAACTCTCAAACTCTAGTATGGGGAGCATCCACCATAACCACTACTCTACCGTACAGACAGAGTCAAAATGTTAAGGGGTCCATCAAAATGCACGCATCACAGACAACATTTCAGAGGTTGGAGAACGGTGTGGGGGCTTGTACTTCTTGGACCTATCAACCGTTCCTCAATCTTCTTCTGATGACTACAATCAGAGATTATGAATCTTCAAAACCTACACTATAGGATGGATGTGTTTAGGAACGGGGGACGAAATTCCAAAGGGACCTGTTTCCAATTACCAGCAAATAGACCCTCGAAATGTTATTCCATGATCTTAATATTGTCACTTTTTCCCTTCATTTGCCTACTACTGTCTATAAGCTATCATACCATGTGGGTTTTTTCTTGGGGACCACGTATCGGAACGCCTTTGAAGGGTCTACAAAGCATGCCCCCCAGGTAAAAGTTGCCTTTTGCAGACCATTTTGTTTGCCCTTTCTCTGACACCGCCTAGTATATACAGTAGATCCTGGATGGCAGTAAGCTTCTAGTCAATGATGTACTCGGCCGTACGCAATCAAATTTTATTCATTAAGCCCTTTCAACATCAGCCGATGTCACAAAGTGCTGTACAGAAACCCAGCCTAAAACCCCCAACAGCAAGCAGTACAGATGCACGGTGGCTAGGAAAAACTCCCTAGAAAGGCAGGAACCTAGGAAGAAACCTAGAGAGGAACCAGGCTCTGAGCGGTATCCAGTCCTCTTCTGGCTGTGCCGGGTGGAGATTATAACAGAACATGGGCAAACGTTCATAGATGACCAGCAGGCTCAAATAATAATAATCACAGTGGTTCAAGAGGGTGCAACAGGTCAGCATCTCCGGAGTAAATGTCAGGTCTGGGACAAGGTAGCACGTCCGGTGAACAGGTCAGGGTTCCGTAGCTGCAGGCAGAACAGTTGAAACTGGAGCAGCAGCATGACCAGGTGGACTGGGGACAGCAAGGAGTGATCAGGCCAGGTAGTCCTGAGACGTGGTCCCAGGGCTCAGGTCCTCCAAGATAGAAGTGCGAAGGAGAGAGTGAATTAGAGGGAGCATACTTAAATTCACACGGGACACTGGATACGACAGGATAAATACTCCAGGTATATCTGACTGACCCTAACCCCCCTACACAAACTATTGCAACGTAAATAATGGGGGCTGAGACAGGAGTGGTCGGGAGACACTGTGGCCCCGTCCGACGATACACCCTCAGTAGCACCTTATGGTCGGATGCCGAGCAGTTGCCATACCAGGAGGTGATGCAACCTGTCAGGATGCTCTCGACGGTACAGCTGTAAATCCTTTTGAGGATCTGAGTATCCATTCCAAATATTTTGTCTCCTGAGTGGGAATATGTTTTGTCGCACCCGCTTCACAACTGTCTTGGTGTGCTTGGACCATGTTCGTTTGTTGGCGATGTGGACACCAAGGAACTTGAAGCTCTCAACCTGCTCCACTACAGCCCCATCGATGAGAATGGGGGCATGTTCGGTCATCCTTTTCCTGTAGACAACAATCATCTCCTTTATGTTGGTCACGTTGAAGGAGAGGTTGTTGTCTTCGCCCCACATGGTCAGGTCTCTGACCTACTCCCTATTGGCTGTCTCATCGTTGCCGGTGATCAGGCCTACCACTGTTGTCATCAGCAAACATAATGGTGTTGGAGTCGTGCCTGGCTGTGCAGAATTGAGTGAACAGAGTACAGGAGGGGACTGAGCACACACCCTTGAGGGGCCCCCGTGGTGAGGAAAAGCATGCCGGATGTGTTAACTATCCTTACCAGCTGGGGGCGGGCCGTCAGGAAGTCCAGAATCCAGTTCCAGAGGGAGGTGTTTAGTACCAGGGTCCTTTGCTTAGTGATCAGCTTTGTTGGCACTATGGTGTTGAACGCTGAGTTGTAGTCAATGAACAGCATTCTCACAGAGGGGATCCTTTTGTCCAGGTGAGAGGGTAGTGTGGAGCGCAATAGAGATTGCATCATCTGTGGATCTGTTGGGCCAGTATGCCAATTGGAGTGGGTCTAGGGTTTCCGGCATGATTGCTTGATGTCAGCCACTACCAGCCTTTCAAAGGACTTCATGGCTACCAATGTGAGTGCTACGGGGCGCTAATCATTTAGGCAGGTTACCTTTGCTTTCTTGGGCACAGGAACTATGGTGGTCTGTTTGAAAGATGTAGGTATTACAGACTCGGTCAGGGAGAGGTTGAAAATGTCAGTGAAGACACTTGCCTGGTAATCAGTCTGGGCCCGCGGCTGTGGGAATGTTTACCTGTTTAAAGGTCTTGCGCACATCGGCTATGGAGAGCGTGATCCCACATTCATCCAGAACAGCTGGTGCTCTCGTGCATGCTTCAGTGTTGCGTTGCTCGAAGCGAGCATAAAAGTCTTTTAGCTCATTTGGTAGGTTCTTGTCACCGGCCAGCTCCTGGCTGGGTTTCCCTTTGTAGTCAATAATATTTTCCAAGCCCTTTCACATCCAACAAGCATCATAGGCGGTGTAGTAGGATTCAATCTTAGTCCTGTATTGACACTTCAGGACAAGTCTCTGAATTTCCTTGAGTGGGCCAGCCAGAACTGTGACTTGAACCCAATCGAACATCTCTGGAGAGACCTGAAAATAGCAGTGCAGCAACGCTCTCCATCGAACTTGACAGAGCTTGAGAGGATCTACAGAGAAGAATGGGAGAAACTCCCCAAATACAAGTGTGGCAAGCTTGTAGCATCAGACCCAAGGCTGTAATCGCTGCCAAAGGTGTTTCAACAAAGTACTGAGTAAAGGGTCTGTATACCTATGTAAATTTTATCAAATTTTGATTTAATAAATTGGAATTCATTTCTAAATGTCACACCCTGATCTGTTTCACCTTTCTTGTGATGGTCTCCACCCCCTCTAGGTGTCGCTTATTATCCCTAGCCTCTGTGCCAGTTCATCTTGTATGCTTTTAAAGGCAACCAGCGTTTCCCTTACTCCTGCTTCTATTCTCTTTTGCTAGTCCTCACGTTTTCGTGACTCCATACCTGCCTGCTTAACCATTCTGCTTGCCCTGACCTCAAGCCTGCCTGCCACTCTGTACCTCTTGGACTCTGAACTGGTTGACATTTTGCCTTTCCACGACCACTCTTGCCTAGCCCTTTAGGATTGTTTAATAAATATCAAGACTCAAACCATCTGCCTCCCGTGTCTGCATCTGGGTCTCGCTTTGTGCTCTTATACTAAACCTGCTTTTGCTTTGACGTTGTTCGCTATTGTGTGTAGATTGATGAGAGAACCAATGTAATCAATTGTAGAAGGCTGTAACGTAATAAAATGTCAAACAAGTCAAGGGGTCTGAATACTTTCCAAATCACTGTAAATATTGATAAGTCACCTTGTACTGTTGGGTTATATTTTCTTAAACTTAATGTGATGCATAGCTTATGAGTAAATTAATGTTAAACATAACAGGTTTGTATTGTACTAACATGGATTGAGCTACATATGATAATGTGTGACTAACTGGAGGGTTACTGGAGTGTAGGCTGAGTAGACTCGTGACACACACACACACACACACACAATGCCTGGTTGTGGGGCCTCTCAAGGACAGGTGTATGTGAGGAACTGATAGAGGGGAAAATGGCTGTGTCATAAGAACAGGCACTGTCCTTGGGTGTCTGACTCTCAGGTACACACACGAAGATAAGCTAGAAGACAACTATGCTTGGCAACAAAGATGCGTCTACAGGCTGCACGCCAACGATAGGCTGGAGTAAGTCTAAACCACACCCAAGCCTCTACTATGACAGGCCCTCAGGGAGAGGGAACTAAGTCTGTCAAGAAGTATTTAAAGAAAAACTTGTGATGTCATTCCAGTTCTCTGTCTGCCCTGTGTGGTGTCACAGTGAGCCCGTATATACGAACATCATATTTACCATTCAAGTGTTTGCATTAATTAAAGTACAAAGAAATCAGAAGTTACTCTGTGCTGACTATTTTGTTCTGATACCAGATTCGAATTGACGCGAACCCAACAGTACCAAATATGTTTTAAACCATATAGTTAAATTCAGAAATGGTAGGTTGAGACTAATACAGTCAGGATAGTATAACTTATCCCATCATACCCAAGACATTTAGTACAGTCTTCCAATACATTAGATTAATCAAGAGTCAATATCTTAATACCATTATGATAATTAAGGCTTTTTAATGCCACTGATGGTAAACACAAAAATCCTTTTTCATCAATATAATGGTTAACGTTCTTTGTAGAAGTTGCAGAAAGGAAAATACCTACTGTAGCTATGTAGGCTTCCTGCTGGCTGCCAATTGTCACTCAAAAAAACATAAGAATAGGTTGTTTTTTAAATTACAAATTAAACTAGCATGTGCATTTCTCTAAGAACCTAGAGGTAAATTTCAGTCAGATAACTCAAAACGAAACAAAAAAAAACAAGTTCACTGAAATCCACTATCATTCGCTTATGCCAGCTTAACCATAACCCATCTATACAGTTCAGTATTGTAATATTATGGCATTATCGGGGTACTGTTACTTGAATTACATTTAACTATAAAAAAATTACCGTGGGGAAATCACGTGACCCTTGATCAAGATGGCTGCATGAACTAAGAGCTCCGCATAAGTAGTTTCCAATTCCTAATCTTACCTCCACTTCAAGTTAAAACTCCTTTAGCTTTTGTCAAAAAGTCATGGCGCCTACAAAGGCGATGTTACAAGTGACATTTTTATCCTGACTCGAGCATTGGCGGCGGAAAAAGACTCCAAGAAGCAGCTAGCTTTAGAAAAAGCTAGCGCAATTAGCCAGGAGCAAGAGGACCCGTTCCCCCACAAGGCCCAACCTCGCACTCTGTCGAAGACATCCTTTCTGAACTGAGATCCTAACGTACAGAACTCAACATTAAATTAGATGCCATTAACGCTCAGCTCAGTGCCATAGGGTGCAATGTGACAATCCTGGAAAATGCTTTGCCTGACATCAACAACAAGAACCATCAACGCGGGGCGCCTGGACGAGGCAGAGGGGCGAATCCTATCCATGGAAAACTTACTGACAGACGCCATGGAAACAATAGCATATGCTAAAAACAAAATAGAGCATCTGGAAGAGAAAACAGAGGACTTGGAAAACGGGGGCGAAGGAATAACAGGGCTCTATTAAACCAGGCTGAAAAAGAAGAGAAACATTGCAATGATCCGCTACCTACAAGACAAACTCCCAGAGTGGCTCCACCTGTCCACCGACAGGCCCATAGAACTCGAGAGAGAGCTCACCGAGCACTGAGGCCCCCACCAGCAGCCAGACAACCACCGTGCCCAATCACCATACGTTTCCTGAGATTCACCGACAAGGAACGAGTCCTACAGGCGGTGAAAATCAACACCATTACTGTGGGAAACGCCAAACTCACTTTACACCAGGACCTGTCAGCTGGAATACGCCGAGAGTTTGACGGGGTGAAGAAATACTCCATTGACCGAGGCATCTTTAGGGGATTCAAATACCCAAACGAGCTCAGGATTCTTCACCAAGGAGCCCTGCCACACTACAAAACTCTAGGAGGCAAAACGTTTTTTGAAAGACAATCCTGGTCAATGAGAAATGGACCAATGACTAAATGCGATTACTGTTATACTGGAGGGAAGACAACTTATGGCCGACACCCAAAGACCCACCCGCCCCGCTAAATGTCATTATAGCCGTCTAATCTATATTTATTTTCCTTTAGCTGAGAGGGATAGGCTCTATAGCCTGACCGAGGCCTACTAACGTTTCAGCCTACTTTTATTTCCCTTTTTTGGTGCTATTATTACTATGTCCCTTGGGGGAGGTATATGTAGGCTAGGCTATAGATTTTATTTTCTCCCTCTTTTAATGTGGTCTGGACGGGGGCTACGTTGTCATTTACTCAATGCGGGGCGGAGAGGAGAGGATGAGGCATTTCTTTGGTGTGTGGGGGAGACGTTGTGCGTTGCTAACTGTTCCCTTTTTTTGGGGAACAGAATTGAGACTGAGTGAGGGGAGTAATAGATCCAACGGGATATGTCGAGTTGTTTGGGAACTCAGCTGGGGTGTTCAGAGATTGTTATTTTATGTGAACGCAGCTGTAACTATTATCCACCTTTACCCAGAGATGACGCACTAAAGTTCGATGACGATGACTAGTACCTTAAATCTCTTGACATGGAACTGCCATGGTCTAGGTCATGCAATATAACGGAAAAAGATACTATTTGCTCTAAAAAAGGAAAAAAGCAGACATTGCGCTATTACAAGAGACACACCTCTGTGATGCCGAACATGCCAAACTCCGCAGAGCTTGGGTGGGACAGGTGTATTTCTCATCTTTCAAATCAAACAGTAGAGGTACAGCCATACTTATCCATAAGAATGTTCCACTCATAATTGACAAAAACATATCTGATCCGGAGGGGAGATTTATTTAGAAAACTGGGTCACTTTATTGGCAACCAATTACTATCTTAAACATATACGCCCCTAATACAGATACTCCTGCTTTCATGTCAAAAATGATAACCCTGTTCTATGAGCATTGTGCTTCCTTTGGAGGGCTGGCCGGAGATCTTAATTGTACCCTCAACCCAACCTTGGACAAATCATCTCAAGTCCCCACCACAAATCCTAGATCTGCAAAGATGTTGAAATCTCTTACTAAAGAGATGGGACTGATAGATATCTGGAGAGAGACTAATAGCTCATCTATGGACTATACATACTACTGTAATGTCCATAACACCTACTCCCGTATAGATTACATTTATATCATCCCAAAGAGTTTCATAAATTCAGCCACGTGTACAGTCGGACCCATAGCACTTTCAGATCACGCTTTTGTCCACCTCTGCAACAACATTCCAAGGTCAAAGAGCTGGAAATTCAACACCTCCATGTTATCAAACGAAGCGTTCCATACATTGGTAACTACATGGATAGACAACTACACACAAGACAACAAAGATTCTGCTGTTTCTCCGGCCACAATGTGGGACGCTGCCAAAGCCACACTAAGAGGTCATCTAATTGTATATGCTTCCTCTAAGAAAAAAGCAATGGAAGCACACAGGCTAGATCTTGAGAGGGAGCTGGAACGCTGTGAAAAAGTACATAAACAATCCCCAGACAGCACCTCCTGGAGTCAACTTAAAGCAGCCGAAGCTGAATTTGGACTATACTCGGGAGATACATTTTTTTCACTAAACAGAAATACCATGAGTATAGCAATAGGCTGAGTAGATTGCTTGCCAATTAAAAAAAAGAGCAGTCAGAGTGTACAATCATGCCTATCCGAACAGCAGAGGAGCAGGTCACATATGACCCAAAAAAGATAAATGTAACTTTCATGATTTTTACTGCAAACTATATACCTCTGAGAGAAAACATACGGAGGCAGAACTCCACTCCTTCCTAGAGGGAATCTCGCTACCTAAACTATCAGAGACCGACCGAGAAGATCTCATCTCCCCCTTCACTCCTGAGGAGATCTTGGAGGCAATTACCTCCATGCCACCTAATAAGTCCCCAGGCTCAGATTGATTCCCCAGAGAGTTCTACAAAGCTTTTTGGCCCCAGTTTAGCCCTATTTTCATGCCAATGCTGGATGATTTTTACAAAAACTGAGTTCTCCCAGACTCAATGCACACAGCTCGCATTACAGTGTTGCTCAAAAAAGACAAGGACCCTCTATCCTGCTCGTCCTTCCGGCCCATAAGCTTGTTGGATTTCGACTACAGAATAATTACCAAATTGCTCGCCAAAAGACTAAACACTCTTCTTCCCAAAATAATACAAGCGGACCAAACTGGATTTATTAGAGACAGATACTCTTCTGATAACATTCGCTGTCTTTTTAATATTATTGATCAAGTAAACGCACAGAAGACCCCTGTCCTGCTGGCTTCACTGGATGCTGAGAAGACGTTCGACAGGATGGAGTGGAGCTTTCTGTTCTCAGTCTTAGAAAAGTTCAATATGGGGCCAAACTTTAAATGGATGGTGACTACTAACGGACTGAACTCTGACAGATTCCCTTTGGGACGGGGCACAAGACAAGGATGCTCTCTGTCCCCCCTGCTCTATTTGTTGGGGGCGGAGCCTCTGGCAGAGTTGATAAGGAGCAATCCAAGTATTATGGGTGTTTCTGCAGGCGGCCTGCTGCACAAGATTTCACTTTACGTGGATGATATCTTGCTCTACATATCCAACCCTGAGAAATCTCTGCCTCCCATTTTATACACAATTGCTCAGTATGGCAAGTTTTCAGGTTATAAGATACATTTTAGCAAATCCACTGTCTGCCCTCTCAATCTTACACTCACCAGCTCTACGAAGACACTATGTCCATTTCAATGGAAGACAGGGGTTTCAATACCTTGGGATCTTCATAACACCAGGTCTGAATAGCCTTTAAGGAAAATTATCTTCCACTCCTAGATCGAATCAAGAACGATCTCCTTCCCAATTAGCCTAGTCGGAAGAATTAATGTCATCCGTATGAACATCCTCCGTAGACTGAAATATTTATTTCACATGCTCCCATGCTATTACCCAGTTTCCTTTTTCAAAACAACTAACCAAAGCTTCACCAAATTTATATGGGGCAATAAAAAAAACCTAGGATCAACTTCTCCACTCTATCGAAACCTGAATCTAAGGGTGGTCTTTCCCTTCCCTCCCTTCAATTGTACTATTGGTCTACCCAAATCGGTAACATGCTAACATGGATCACAAACAGACAAGAGTCAACGTGGATTCAGATAGAAGCCCAATCCTGTGGTTCATTGCCCCTAAGCTCAATTATATTCATTAATAACTTTAGTGAAGTGGGCAACATAGCCAAAACCTTTGTGATTTACAGCACCCTACTAGCGTGGAGGGATTAAGAAATACCTGGGCATTTCCTCCAAAATATGTTCTCACTCGCCTATAGTAGGCAACCCAGACTTGCCAAAAGCCCTGAGTGATGCCAACTTTAATCTTTGGCATACTCTAGGAATCAGGACCTTTTCAGACCTGTTTCATCAGAAAATCACTACACTGAAATCCTTTCAAGAGCTCTGCAGTGAATTCAATGTGCCAAGATCCCATTTAAATAAAAATGTACAAAAAAATTCCAATTAGACATGTCATTCACTCATTTACTTCCAAGAGGAGGTTTTGAGCTCAGCTGAATCCATTAAAGGAAAAATATCTTATATCTATAGACTCCTTTCTGAGAAAGGAGGCTCCTCCTTTACTCCTTTGAAAATAATCTGGGAAAAGGACCTCTATCAGTGATGAGTTATGGACGGAGGTTTGCGGGTATACTGCTCCTCTACTAATGTAAAAATGAAAGAATCTAATTACAAATTGTATTACATTCCAATGAGACTCCACAGAATGAAAACAGACATTTTTCCTAACCGTAGAAAATGTACCTCTGAAAATGGAACCTATATGCATTTCTTTTGGAGCTGTAGAGAGATTGCCAGATTTTGGTAATCTATACATACTGCTGCACACAAAATACTAGATGTACAGTTTGATATGATCCCGTGTATCTATCTTCTTAATGCCCAGCAGGACTTTGTTCTTGATCCTGACAAAGAAAATTAGCTCATGACTCTTACATACTTTGCTAAGAAATGCATTCTTCTATTGTGGGCCTCTAATACTTCTCCTACATTTAAAATGTGGATTGACCAGATTGTTGTCTTTCTCCCTCTTGAAAAGCTCACTTATGACCTCAGCAAGAGACAAGCCAAGTTTGATAGACTCTGGTCTCCACTACTCAACTATAGTTCATATTGGACAGAGTGAATGGGGTGATTAGGGAAATGAGCAGATACATGTTGTGTAAGGTGCTGTAAAAACTAAAAACTAAAGATTTGCTCGTCGTCTCAGCTTAGGCTGGAAATAGCTAATAAGAACCTTGATAGTGCTGCTGCAAGTCTTATATATATCATTTCTATTTGAATAATTCATCTTTATATATATATATATATATATTTAAAAAATATTTGTCTTTTTTATTATTGTAAGTTTTTATAAATAATATATGTTTTAAGTCTGTCACATCTGTGAATGTGGAATGTGTTTTGTTGGTTGAAAAACAAAACATTTTAAATTGAAAAAAATAACCTACAAGTATATAAATGACAAAGTACTGAGTAAAAGTAGTTTTCAAATTCCAACATGCCTTTGATATTTTTTCAGTTTTTCTGTTACCTTAATGTTTTCACACATTACCTGTTCCTTTCAATTTAAGGGAGAAGTAGCAAATGTACTGTAGGAGGTAATTTAATTGGTTGCAACAAAAACATGTGTTTTTCTAAAAAGAATAGTCAACTCATTTCTATCAGCATGTTAAACGCACAACCAGAGGGAAACAAATTCGAGACCAGCTTTACTCCACACACAGACGCGTACAAAGCTCGCCCTCCACTTGGCAAATCTTACCATATTTATCAGGTATGAAGGTAAGACCCAGATGCAGACCACGTCAATGAAACAATAGTTTAATACTCACAGGGGCAAGCAATAGTAACTTTAGTTAACTCTACCTACATGTACATACTACCTCAACTAACTGGTGCCCCCGCACATTCACCCTGTACCGGCATCCCCTGTATATATTGTTATATTTTAATGTTGCCCTTTAATGACTTTTCTCTTACTCTTATCTGTATTTTTTGAAACTGCAGAGTTGGTTAGAGGCTCGTAAGTAAGCCTTTCACTGTAAGGTCTACACCTGTTTAATTCAGCATTTCACTGTAAGGTCTACACCTGTTGTATTCGGCGCTTGCGACTAATAAGATTTGATTTGACAGTACAAGGCAGGCAGGGGTCAGTAACCAGAGGTGTGGCAACGGTACCAGACCACAGGTAGGCTCAGGTTCTGGGTAGGCAGAGGTCAGAAACAGGAGACAAAGAGCTATGAGACATGGTTTTAACTCAGGACACATTAAAAGGTTGGATGTATACGAAGAGTACGGAGCAACAGAAGATGAACAGCAGAGGGCCTAATAATCTTGGAGATGGGAAATGGGCCAATAACCTGGGGGGGAAGAGTTTGCGAGATCCACCCGGAGTGGCAGATCCCGGGTGGACAGCCATACCTTCTGCCTAGCCGATACTGGGGACCTGTGGTCTGATAGCAATCCTCTTGTCTTCGATACCTTGAGGTGGTATTGAGGAGGGCCAATCGGGCTCTCCTTCAGGTTAGACGACAGCGGCGGACAAACATTTTGGCAGAAGGTATGCCAACCTCTTCCTCCTGCTCGGGGAAGAGCGGAGGCTGATACCCCGGGAACACTCGAACGGAGATAGGCCCATGGCAGAGCAGGGTAGGGTGTTGCGGGCATACTCGACTCACACCAGCTGCTAGCTCCAGGTGGTGGGGTTGGCGGAGACCAGGCAGTGCAGAGTAGTCTCTAGATCGTGGTTTGCTCGCTCCCACTTGCCAGTGGACTGGTGGTGGAACCCAGATTACAGGTTGGCCGACGATCCAATGAGGGCGTAGAATGCCTTCTAGACCCGGGATGAGAACTGAGGTCCCCGGTCGGAGACCAGGTCCACGGGCAGTCCATGGATCCGGAAGACGTGCTACACCATGGCCTGGGCCGTCTCCTTGGCCAAGGGTAGTTTGGGGAGAGGAATGAAGTGGGCTGCTTTGGATAACCAGTCGACCAGTCAGGATGGCAGTGTAGCCCTCAGACCGGGGGGGGGGACCCGTGACAAAATCCAGCGATATGTTGGACCAGGGATGGTGAGTGTGACAGGCTAGCCTGGAGGAATTGGCCCACTCCAGGACCGCGTAGCGGACAACCTCAGGCACGAACATCTGGTTATCTTGACCCCCCCAGGTTACGGCTACGACCGCTGTGCCTCCCGGACCTGTTCCCCTATACCCCAGCTGAGTGCCGTCGCCAGGCAAGAGGTAGGAAGGATTGTCTCAGGCTCCGGGGTGCTAGCCGTGGGGTTATAGCGGTGAAACAAAACATCTGGCTTGACGTTCTTGGACCCCGGCCAGTAGGAGGGGGAAAGTAGAACTGGGTAAACAGTGCCCATTTCAGTTGCCTGGAGTTGAGGTGATTGGCGGTGTGGAGATACTCCAGATTTTTGTTGTCTGTCCACACAATGAACGGATGCTCCGGCCCTTTAAGCCAGTGCCTCCATTGCCATCTTCACTGCTAGAAGCTCCCGATTCCCCACATCATTATTCCTCTGTGGCGTTGAGGCGGTGGGAGAAGGCAGCGCAAGGATGCAACTTCCAATCCAGGGCAGAACGTTGTGACAGAACACCACAAACTGACAGGAAGGGTCCGGATGAACCAAGATCAGAGCTGTGGTGAATCACTATTTCAGGTCCCGGAACGCCCGGTCAGCGGGCGTGGACCACGTGAACTGAACCTTGGTAGAGGTGAGGGCAGACAGGGGGAGGCAAGGATGCTGTTATCCCAGATAAAGCGGCGATAAAAGTTGGCTAACCCCAGGTGGTGTTCAGCTGCATCCTGGACGTAGGCGGAGGCCAATCCACCACCGCTTTCACTTTCTCGGGATACATCTGGACACTCCCAGCAGAGATCATGTAGCCCAGAAAGGGAATGTGGAGCGATGGAAATTGCTCCAGAAGGCGCTGGAGATCCTACTGGACATGAAGCATGTGTTCTTGAGGGGAGCGGGAGAAGACAAGGATGTTATCAAGGTAGACGAAGACAAACCGATTCAGCATGTCACGGATAACATCATTCACCAGAGTCTGGAACACGGCAGGGGAGTTGGTGATGCTAAAGTGCATTACCAGATATTCTTAGTGGGCGCTGGCCATGTTGAAGGCAGTCTTCCACTCGTCCCCCTCTCGTATCCCCACCAGGTGGTAGGCGTTTTGTAGATCCAGCTTGGAGAATACAGTTTCCACCTGGAAAGGCTCGAAGGGCGAGGAAATGAGTGGTGGCGGATATCGGTTCTTAACAGTAATGACATTGAGTCCCCTGTAGTCAATGCACGGGCACAGGGTCTGATCCATGAAGAACAAGCCTGCGTCGGTGGGAGGGGAAGAGGGATGGATAAATCCTGTAGCTAGAGAGTCCCCAATGTAGTTCTCCATAGCCTTCGTCTCTGGTCCCGACAACCAGTACAGACGTCCCCGGGGCGGCGTGGTGCTAGGGAGAAGGTCAATCCCGCAGTCATAGGGGCGGTGCGGCGGAAGGGAAGTGGACCGGGACTTGTTCAAAACCTCCCAGAGGTCCCGGTACTCTTCATCAATGACGGAGAGGTCCGTAACCACCTATGAGGACCCAGAAAGCCTTCCTGGGGCAGGTTGTGCTGAATTCAGACAATGGCCGTGGCAGAACGGACTCCAGCCCATGATAGCACCAGTAGACCAGTTGATGAGTGGATTGGGCCGTTTGGTCCAGGAGAATCCCAAAACCACGGGAATCTGGGGGGACTTAATGAGCAGGAACTGAATGGTCTCGCTGTGATTCCCTGACACCTATAGGTTGATGGGAGTGGTGTTATGGGTGACCCGACATATAGAGCGCACGTTCAACGCTCGAACATCAATGGGAATAAAGAGGGGCTGAGTAGGGATGTCAAAGCGATGAGAGTCAAGACCAGTGGGTAACTCCCCAGCAGCAAGCTTGTCCTTAACCTCCTCCGAGACGCCGTGCTGGAACATGTCAAACAGTGCTCCCGGGTTCCATGCACTCTCCACTGCCAACGTGCGGAAATCCACTGCATAGTCGGCCACCCTGCGGGCGCCATGCCGGAGATGAATTAACTTACAGGTAGCTTCTGTCCCGGAGAACGGGGCATCAAAAACCTTCCTCACCTCTCCCACGAACCCCTCCAGGCTCACGCATATGGCTGGCTGCTGTTCCCATACGGCGGTAGCCCAGGTGAGAGCCCTTCCAGACATAAACGTGATGAGGTAGGCTATTTTGGAGCGATCCGAGGGGAAGGAGGGCTGAAGCTCGAAAATGAGGGCACACTAGGCTAAAAATGCCTGACAGGTGCTCGGCTCTCCATTAAAGCGTTCTGGAGGAGGTAACCCGGGGTTCCCGGGAAGGTAGAGTGGCCGGTGGGACGGCGCTGCTAACCGGCGAGTGACTGAGGAGCGGTGGGGTTACCCCCGTGACAGGCTGCCCTCCAGAGAACCAGCGGAATTGCTCTAGCAGCATGTCCAACAGCCGGGTATGGCTGGTCAGTAACCAGAGGTGGGGCAACGGTACCAGATGGCAGATTCAGGGTAGGGGTAGGCAGAGGTCAGAAATCAAACGGGAAGCAAAGGTCCAGGTTGACAGGCAGGCTCAGGCAGAGTGGTCAGGTTGGCAGGCTCAGGGACAGGCAGGCAGGGTGGGCAGGCTCAGGGGCAGGCAGGCAGAGTGGTCAGGTGGGCAGGCTCAGGGACAGGCAGGCAGAGTGGGCAGGCTCAGGGGCAGACAGGCAGAGTGGTCAGGTGGGCAGGCTCAGGGGCAGCCAGGCAGAGTGGGCAGGTAGGCAGGCTCAGGGGCAGGCAGGCAGAGTGTTCAGGTGGGCAGGCTCAGGGGCAGGCAGGCAGAGTGGGCAAGCGGGCAGTCCTAGGGGCAGGCAGGCAGAGTGGGCAGGCTCAAAGGCAGGCAGAGTGTTCAGGTGGGCAGAGTCAAAACCAGGAGGGTGAGAAAAAGAGACACTTCAAAAAGCAGGAGCTGAGTCACAAAACGCTGCTTAACCTGACAAACAAGACAAACTGGCACAGAGGCTAGGGATAATAAGCGATACCTGGAGGGGGTGGAGACCATCACAAGAAAGGTGAAACAGATCAGGGTGTGACATTTAGAAATGAATTCCAATTTATTAAATCAAAATTTGATAAAATTTACATAGGTATACAGACCCTTTACTCAGTACTTTGTTGAAACACCTTTGGCAGCGATTACAGCCTTGGGTCTGATGCTACAAGCTTGCCACACTTGTATTTGGGGAGTTTCTCCCATTCTTCTCTGTAGATCCTCTCAAGCTCTGTCAAGTTCGATGGAGAGCGTTGCTGCACTGCTATTTTCAGGTCTCTCCAGAGATGTTCGATTGGGTTCAAGTCACAGTTCTGGCTGGCCCACTCAAGGAAATTCAGAGACTTGTCCTGAAGTGTCAATACAGGACTAAGATTGAATCCTACTACACCGCCTATGATGCTTGTTGGATGTGAAAGGGCTTGGAAAATATTATTGACTACAAAGGGAAACCCAGCCAGGAGCTGGCCGGTGACAAGAACCTACCAAATGAGCTAAAAGACTTTTATGCTCGCTTCGAGCAACGCAACACTGAAGCATGCACGAGAGCACCAGCTGTTCTGGATGAATGTGGGATCACGCTCTCCATAGCCGATGTGCGCAAGACCTTTAAACAGGTAAACATTCCCACAGCCGCGGGCCCAGACTGATTACCAGGCAAGTGTCTTCACTGACATTTTCAACCTCTCCCTGACCGAGTCTGTAATACCTACATCTTTCAAACAGACCACCATAGTTCCTGTGCCCAAGAAAGCAAAGGTAACCTGCCTAAATGATTAGCGCCCCGTAGCACTCACATTGGTAGCCATGAAGTCCTTTGAAAGGCTGGTAGTGGCTGACATCAAGCAATCATGCCGGAAACCCTAGACCCACTCCAATTGGCATACTGGCCCAACAGATCCACAGATGATGCAATCTCTATTGCGCTCCACACTACCCTCTCACCTGGACAAAAGGATCCCCTCTGTGAGAATGCTGTTCATTGACTACAACTCAGCGTTCAACACCATAGTGCCAACAAAGCTGATCACTAAGCAAAGGACCCTGGTACTAAACACCTCCCTCTGGAACTGGATTCTGGACTTCCTGACGGCCCGCCCCCAGCTGGTAAGGATAGTTAACACATCCGGCATGCTTTTCCTCACCACGGGGGCCCCTCAAGGGTGTGTGCTCAGTCCCCTCCTGTACTCTGTTCACTCAATTCTGCACAGCCAGGCACGACTCCAACACCATTATGTTTGCTGATGACAACAGTGGTAGGCCTGATCACCGGCAACGATGAGACAGCCAATAGGGAGTAGGTCAGAGACCTGACCATGTGGGGCGAAGACAACAACCTCTCCTTCAACGTGACCAACATAAAGGAGATGATTGTTGTCTACAGGAAAAGGATGACCGAACATGCCCCCATTCTCATCGATGGGGCTGTAGTGGAGCAGGTTGAGAGCTTCAAGTTCCTTGGTGTCCACATCGCCAACAAACGAACATGGTCCAAGCACACCAAGACAGTTGTGAAGCGGGTGCGACAAAACATATTCCCACTCAGGAGACAAAATATTTGGAATGGATACTCAGATCCTCAAAAGGATTTACAGCTGTACCGTCGAGAGCATCCTGACAGGTTGCATCACCTCCTGGTATGGCAACTGCTCGGCATCCGACCATAAGGTGCTACTGAGGGTGTATCGTCGGACGGGGCCACAGTGTCTCCCGACCACTCCTGTCTCAGCCCCCATTATTTACGTTGCAATAGTTTGTGTAGGGGGGTTAGGGTCAGTCAGATATACCTGGAGTATTTATCCTGTCGTATCCAGTGTCCCGTGTGAATTTAAGTATGCTCCCTCTAATTCACTCTCTCCTTCGCACTTCTATCTTGGAGGACCTGAGCCCTGGGACCACGTCTCAGGACTACCTGGCCTGATCACTCCTTGCTGTCCCCAGTCCACCTGGTCATGCTGCTGCTCCAGTTTCAACTGTTCTGCCTGCAGCTACGGAACCCTGACCTGTTCACCGGACGTGCTACCTTGTCCCAGACCTGACATTTACTCCGGAGATGCTGACCTGTTGCACCCTCTTGAACCACTGTGATTATTATTATTTGAGCCTGCTGGTCATCTATGAACGTTTGCCCATGTTCTGTTATAATCTCCACCCGGCACAGCCAGAAGAGGACTGGATACCGCTCAGAGCCTGGTTCCTCTCTAGGTTTCTTCCTAGGTTCCTGCCTTTCTAGGGAGTTTTTCCTAGCCACCGTGCATCTGTACTGCTTGCTGTTGGGGGTTTTAGGCTGGGTTTCTGTACAGCACTTTGTGACATCGGCTGATGTTGAAAGGGCTTAATGAATAAAATTTGATTGCGTACGGCCGAGTACATCATTGACTAGAAGCTTACTGCCATCCAGGATCTACTGTATATACTAGGCGGTGTCAGAGAAAGGGCAAACAAAATGGTCTGCAAAAGGCAACTTTTACCTGGGGGGCATGCTTTGTAGACCCTTCAAAGGCGTTCCGATACGTGGTCCCCAAGAAAAAACCCACATGGTATGATAGCTTATAGACAGTAGTAGGCAAATGAAGGGAAAAAGTGACAATATTAAGATCATGGAATAACATTTCGAGGGTCTATTTGCTGGTAATTGGAAACAGGTCCCTTTGGAATTTCGTCCCCCGTTCCTAAACACATCCATCCTATAGTGTAGGTTTTGAAGATTCATAATCTCTGATTGTAGTCATCAGAAGAAGATTGAGGAACGGTTGATAGGTCCAAGAAGTACAAGCCCCCACACCGTTCTCCAACCTCTGAAATGTTGTCTGTGATGCGTGCATTTTGATGGACCCCTTAACATTTTGACTCTGTCTGTACGGTAGAGTAGTGGTTATGGTGGATGCTCCCCATACTAGAGTTTGAGAGTTCAAATCCAAAAAGAGCATTTTTTAGAGAGCCATTTTTGTTGTT
This sequence comes from Salmo trutta, assembly GCF_901001165.1. NCBI lineage: Eukaryota > Metazoa > Chordata > Actinopteri > Salmoniformes > Salmonidae > Salmo > Salmo trutta. The sequence continues at coordinate 12,933,686 of NW_021822911.1, read as the reverse complement.
GCCTTTTGTTGGCATGAAAGAGCAAACTTCAGGTGTGTAGGGGCTCGTTCCCATGAAATAAAAGGAATGAAGTGACACTTTGTGTAGAATGTCCTTTTAATAGAGTTGTGATAACATATTATGTCGTGGAGTAACAATACAATCCTTGTCTGCAAAAGGCAACTTTTACCTGGGGGGCATGCTTTGTAGACCCTTCAAAGGCGTTCCGATACGTGGTCCCCAAGAAAAAACCCACATGGTATGATAGCTTATAGACAGTAGTAGGCAAATGAAGGGAAAAAGTGACAATATTAAGATCATGGAATAACATTTCGAGGGTCTATTTGCTGGTAATTGGAAACAGGTCCCTTTGGAATTTCGTCCCCCGTTCCTAAACACATCCATCCTATAGTGTAGGTTTTGAAGATTCATAATCTCTGATTGTAGTCATCAGAAGAAGATTGAGGAACGGTTGATAGGTCCAAGAAGTACAAGCCCCCACAGCGTTCTCCAACCTCTGAAATGTTGTCTTTGATGAGTGCATTTTGATGGAACCCTTAAATTTTTGATTCTGTCTGTACGGTAGGGTAGTGGTTATGATGGTTGCACCCCAAACCAGAGATTGAGAGTTCAAATCCAAGAAGAGTATTTTTTAGAGAGCCATTTTTGATGTTGCCTTTTGTTGGCATGAAAGAGCTAACTTGAGGTGTGGAGGGCGGTAGGGGCTAGTTCCCATCAAATAGAAGGAATGAGGTGACGCCTTGTGTGGAATGTCCTTTTAATAGAGTTGTGATAACATATTATGTCGTGGAGTAACAATACAATCCTTGTCTGCAAAAGGCAACTTTTACCTGGGGGGCATGCTTTGTAGACCCTTCAAAGGCGTTCCGATACGTGGTCCCCAAGAAAAAACCCACATGGTATGATAGCTTATAGACAGTAGTAGGCAAATGAAGGGAAAAAGTGACAATATTAAGATCATGGAATAACATTTCGAGGGTCTATTTGCTGGTAATTGGAAACAGGTCCCTTTGGAATTTCGTCCCCCGTTCCTAAACACATCCATCCTATAGTGTAGGTTTTGAAGATTCATAATCTCTGATTGTAGTCATCAGAAGAAGATTGAGGAACGGTTGATAGGTCCAAGAAGTACAAGCCCCCACACCGTTCTCCAACCTCTGAAATGTTGTCTGTGATGCGTGCATTTTGATGGACCCCTTAACATTTTGACTCTGTCTGTACGGTAGAGTAGTGGTTATGGTGGATGCTCCCCATACTAGAGTTTGAGAGTTCAAATCCAAAAAGAGCATTTTTTAGAGAGCCATTTTTGTTGTTGCCTTTTGTTGGCATGAAAGAGCAAACTTCAGGTGTGTAGGGGCTCGTTCCCATGAAATAAAAGGAATGAAGTGACACTTTGTGTAGAATGTCCTTTTAATAGAGTTGTGATAACATATTATGTCGTGGAGTAACAATACAATCCTTGTCTGCAAAAGGCAACTTTTACCTGGGGGGCATGCTTTGTAGACCCTTCAAAGGCGTTCCGATACGTGGTCCCCAAGAAAAAACCCACATGGTATGATAGCTTATAGACAGTAGTAGGCAAATGAAGGGAAAAAGTGACAATATTAAGATCATGGAATAACATTTCGAGGGTCTATTTGCTGGTAATTGGAAACAGGTCCCTTTGGAATTTCGTCCCCCGTTCCTAAACACATCCATCCTATAGTGTAGGTTTTGAAGATTCATAATCTCTGATTGTAGTCATCAGAAGAAGATTGAGGAACGGTTGATAGGTCCAAGAAGTACAAGCCCCCACAGCGTTCTCCAACCTCTGAAATGTTGTCTTTGATGAGTGCATTTTGATGGAACCCTTAAATTTTTGATTCTGTCTGTACGGTAGGGTAGTGGTTATGATGGTTGCACCCCAAACCAGAGATTGAGAGTTCAAATCCAAGAAGAGTATTTTTAGAGAGCCATTTTTGATGTTGCCTTTTGTTGGCATGAAAGAGCTAACTTGAGGTGTGGAGGGCGGTAGGGGCTAGTTCCCATCAAATAGAAGGAATGAGGTGACGCCTTGTGTGGAATGTCCTTTTAATAGAGTTGTGATAACATATTATGTCGTGGAGTAACAATACAATCCTTGTCTGCAAAAGGCAACTTTTACCTGGGGGGCATGCTTTGTAGACCCTTCAAAGGCGTTCCGATACGTGGTCCCCAAGAAAAAACCCACATGGTATGATAGCTTATAGACAGTAGTAGGCAAATGAAGGGAAAAAGTGACAATATTAAGATCATGGAATAACATTTCGAGGGTCTATTTGCTGGTAATTGGAAACAGGTCCCTTTGGAATTTCGTCCCCCGTTCCTAAACACATCCATCCTATAGTGTAGGTTTTGAAGATTCATAATCTCTGATTGTAGTCATCAGAAGAAGATTGAGGAACGGTTGATAGGTCCAAGAAGTACAAGCCCCCACACCGTTCTCCAACCTCTGAAATGTTGTCTGTGATGCGTGCATTTTGATGGACCCCTTAACATTTTGACTCTGTCTGTACGGTAGAGTAGTGGTTATGGTGGATGCTCCCCATACTAGAGTTTGAGAGTTCAAATCCAAAAAGAGCATTTTTTAGAGAGCCATTTTTGTTGTTGCCTTTTGTTGGCATGAAAGAGCAAACTTCAGGTGTGTAGGGGCTCGTTCCCATGAAATAAAAGGAATGAAGTGACACTTTGTGTAGAATGTCCTTTTAATAGAGTTGTGATAACATATTATGTCGTGGAGTAACAATACAATCCTTGTCTGCAAAAGGCAACTTTTACCTGGGGGGCATGCTTTGTAGACCCTTCAAAGGCGTTCCGATACGTGGTCCCCAAGAAAAAACCCACATGGTATGATAGCTTATAGACAGTAGTAGGCAAATGAAGGGAAAAAGTGACAATATTAAGATCATGGAATAACATTTCGAGGGTCTATTTGCTGGTAATTGGAAACAGGTCCCTTTGGAATTTCGTCCCCCGTTCCTAAACACATCCATCCTATAGTGTAGGTTTTGAAGATTCATAATCTCTGATTGTAGTCATCAGAAGAAGATTGAGGAACGGTTGATAGGTCCAAGAAGTACAAGCCCCCACAGCGTTCTCCAACCTCTGAAATGTTGTCTTTGATGAGTGCATTTTGATGGAACCCTTAAATTTTTGATTCTGTCTGTACGGTAGGGTAGTGGTTATGATGGTTGCACCCCAAACCAGAGATTGAGAGTTCAAATCCAAGAAGAGTATTTTTTAGAGAGCCATTTTTGATGTTGCCTTTTGTTGGCATGAAAGAGCTAACTTGAGGTGTGGAGGGCGGTAGGGGCTAGTTCCCATCAAATAGAAGGAATGAGGTGACGCCTTGTGTGGAATGTCCTTTTAATAGAGTTGTGATAACATATTATGTCGTGGAGTAACAATACAATCCTTGTCTGCAAAAGGCAACTTTTACCTGGGGGGCATGCTTTGTAGACCCTTCAAAGGCGTTCCGATACGTGGTCCCCAAGAAAAAACCCACATGGTATGATAGCTTATAGACAGTAGTAGGCAAATGAAGGGAAAAAGTGACAATATTAAGATCATGGAATAACATTTCGAGGGTCTATTTGCTGGTAATTGGAAACAGGTCCCTTTGGAATTTCGTCCCCCGTTCCTAAACACATCCATCCTATAGTGTAGGTTTTGAAGATTCATAATCTCTGATTGTAGTCATCAGAAGAAGATTGAGGAACGGTTGATAGGTCCAAGAAGTACAAGCCCCCACACCGTTCTCCAACCTCTGAAATGTTGTCTGTGATGCGTGCATTTTGATGGACCCCTTAACATCTTGACTCTGTCTGTACGGTAGAGTAGTGGTTATGGTGGATGCTCCCCATACTAGAGTTTGAGAGTTCAAATCCAAAAAGAGCATTTTTTAGAGAGCCATTTTTGTTGTTGCCTTTTGTTGGCATGAAAGAGCAAACTTCAGGTGTGTAGGGGCTCGTTCCCATGAAATAAAAGGAATGAAGTGACACTTTGTGTAGAATGTCCTTTTAATAGAGTTGTGATAACATATTATGTCGTGGAGTAACAATACAATCCTTGTCTGCAAAAGGCAACTTTTACCTGGGGGGCATGCTTTGTAGACCCTTCAAAGGCGTTCCGATACGTGGTCCCCAAGAAAAAACCCACATGGTATGATAGCTTATAGACAGTAGTAGGCAAATGAAGGGAAAAAGTGACAATATTAAGATCATGGAATAACATTTCGAGGGTCTATTTGCTGGTAATTGGAAACAGGTCCCTTTGGAATTTCGTCCCCCGTTCCTAAACACATCCATCCTATAGTGTAGGTTTTGAAGATTCATAATCTCTGATTGTAGTCATCAGAAGAAGATTGAGGAACGGTTGATAGGTCCAAGAAGTACAAGCCCCCACAGCGTTCTCCAACCTCTGAAATGTTGTCTTTGATGAGTGCATTTTGATGGAACCCTTAAATTTTTGATTCTGTCTGTACGGTAGGGTAGTGGTTATGATGGTTGCACCCCAAACCAGAGATTGAGAGTTCAAATCCAAGAAGAGTATTTTTTAGAGAGCCATTTTTGATGTTGCCTTTTGTTGGCATGAAAGAGCTAACTTGAGGTGTGGAGGGCGGTAGGGGCTAGTTCCCATCAAATAGAAGGAATGAGGTGACGCCTTGTGTGGAATGTCCTTTTAATAGAGTTGTGATAACATATTATGTCGTGGAGTAACAATACAATCCTTGTCTGCAAAAGGCAACTTTTACCTGGGGGGCATGCTTTGTAGACCCTTCAAAGGCGTTCCGATACGTGGTCCCCAAGAAAAAACCCACATGGTATGATAGCTTATAGACAGTAGTAGGCAAATGAAGGGAAAAAGTGACAATATTAAGATCATGGAATAACATTTCGAGGGTCTATTTGCTGGTAATTGGAAACAGGTCCCTTTGGAATTTCGTCCCCCGTTCCTAAACACATCCATCCTATAGTGTAGGTTTTGAAGATTCATAATCTCTGATTGTAGTCATCAGAAGAAGATTGAGGAACGGTTGATAGGTCCAAGAAGTACAAGCCCCCACAGCGTTCTCCAACCTCTGAAATGTTGTCTTTGATGAGTGCATTTTGATGGAACCCTTAAATTTTTGATTCTGTCTGTACGGTAGGGTAGTGGTTATGATGGTTGCACCCCAAACCAGAGATTGAGAGTTCAAATCCAAGAAGAGTATTTTTTAGAGAGCCATTTTTGATGTTGCCTTTTGTTGGCATGAAAGAGCTAACTTGAGGTGTGGAGGGCGGTAGGGGCTAGTTCCCATCAAATAGAAGGAATGAGGTGACGCCTTGTGTGGAATGTCCTTTTAATAGAGTTGTGATAACATATTATGTCGTGGAGTAACAATACAATCCTTGTCTGCAAAAGGCAACTTTTACCTGGGGGGCATGCTTTGTAGACCCTTCAAAGGCGTTCCGATACCTGGTCCCCAAGAAAAAACCCACATGGTATGATAGCTTATAGACAGTAGTAAGCAAATGAAGGGAAAAAGTGACAATATTAAGATCATGGAATTACATTTCGAGGGTCTATTTGCTGGTAATTGGAAACAGGTCCCTTTGGAAATTCGTCCCCCGTTCCTAAACACATCCATCCTATAGTGTAGGTTTTGAAGATTCATAATCTCTGATTGTAGTCATCAGAAGAAGATTGAGGAACGGTTGATAGGTCCAAGAAGTACAAGCCCCCCACACCGTTCTCCAACCTCTGAAATGTTGTCTTTGATGCGTGCATTTTGATGGACCACTTAACATTTGGACTCTGTCTGTACGGTAGAGTAGTGGTTATGGTGGATGCTCCCCAAACTAGAGTTTGAGAGTTCAAATCCAAAAAAGAGAATTTTTCAGAGAGCCATTTTTGATGTTGCCTTTTGTTGGCATGAAAGAGCAAACTTGAGGTGTGTAGGGGCTCGTTCCCATGAAATAAAAGGAATGAAGTGACACTTTGTGTAGAATGTCCTTTTAATAGAGTTGTGATAACATATTATGTCGTGGAGTAACAATACAATCCTTGTCTGCAAAAGGCAACTTTTACCTGGGGGGCATGCTTTGTAGACCCTTCAAAGGCGTTCCGATACCTGGTCCCCAAGAAAAAACCCACATGGTATGATAGCTTATAGACAGTAGTAGGCAAATGAAGGGAAAAAGTGACAATATTAAGATGATGACGTTAATATAAAATGACTCAAGTAAAAGTGAAAGTCACCCAGTAAAATGCTAATTAAACGTCATTGCTAAAATATACTTAAGTATCAGTGGTAAAAGTATAAATGATTTGACCTTCCATATATTAAGCAAACCAGACAGCACGATTCTCTTGTTATTTTATTTAAGAAATAACCAGGGGAACACTCCAACAA